>NC_091380.1:9202534-9502534 GCF_038502225.1 Cherax quadricarinatus | reverse complement strand
TTCCTCCTCCTCCTCTTCTTCCTCTTCCTCCTACTCTTCCTCCTCCTCCTCTTCTTCCTCTTCCTCCTCTTCCCCCTAATCTTCCTCGTACTATTCCTCTTCCTCCTCCTCTTCCTCTTATTCCTCTTCCTTCTCCTCCTCTTCCTCCTCCTCCTCTTCCTCCTCCTCCTCTTCTTCCTCTTCCCCCTACTCCTTCTCCTCCTTGTCCATAGTGTAAATTACAAGGAGTCGGCAGCTGTCAAAGTGACATATTGGCTCATTACTCTTTCCCCCTCCGGCCTGTCAAAACAATGGGGTCAGATGCTGCTTCCCCTCCTCCATTCTATCTAATTATCTTTCTCCCTCATTCTATCTGTCTGTCTATCTCTGTCTCACAGGTACACATAAATACAAGTATACATAGTATAAATTACCTAGGATAACCCAAGAAACCCAGACAAAGTGCTATACTCTGCTTGAAGATGTGAGTAAAAGTGATGACGCAGTCTTGTGGCTCTCTGAGACAGAGAGCTAGATGGATAGACAGGGAGCTTGACAGACAGGCAAATAGACAGACAGAAATGTTAGTATACCAGCAAAAACAAAGGGAGGGCGATGTTCATCTCATCTTTTGGCATCAGCTCTACCCTCATTTACCCTCATCAAACGTCAGCACTTATCAGATGTTATCTCCCCTTATCTTGTTACTGTCATGGGTGAACATTTATTATTACATATTATTATTATTACCTATTATTATTATTATGTATTATTATTATTATTATTATTATTATTATGTATTATTATTATTATGTATTATTATTATGTATTATTGTTTTCATTACGTATTCTTCTTCTTCCTCCTCCTCCTCTTCCTCCTCCTCCTCTTCTTCCTCCTCCTCCTCCTCTTCTTCTTCCTCCTCCTCCTCCTCCTCCTCCTCTGCCTCCTCCTCCTCTTGCCTCCTCCTCCTCTTGCCTCCTCCTCCTCTTGCCTCCTCCTCCTCTTGCCTCCTCCTCCTCTGCCTCCTCCTCCTCCTCCTCCTCCATTCTTGGAACAAGTTTGAAGATCTTGTAGTTCATAATCACTATCATTATCATCACCAATGCTCACATCTGAGTCTGGGATTTTGGGAAATAGGAGTTTCCTCTTTGATTCTGGTACAACTGAACGACGGCCCAGCACCAGAGGTGGAAGGCTGTGGGTTGTCTGGGTTTTCCTCACTATTACCCATATTATGGTCATTAGTTTCGGTCAAAACCTCACCAGAACCTTGAAACTCATCTTCACTGTCACTTCCATCTGTATTAGAACTGTCACTGGGGAACAAAAGTGTCCCAATTCGCCGAGGAGTGAGGAACTTCTTACCACAGGGCACGGTGGAAATTGTGTACTATGATGGCATTCCCACAATACACCACTGGGTCCCAGATTTTTTTCCTACTGCGCACACCCACCACACAGACCCATTCTCTCACATCTAGGCTTATCAGCCTTTTCCTGTGAGATTTGAGGCCGCTAGAATTTATGCGTACTAGTACGACAAAAACCCCTACGCGTAAGACGTACTAGTACGACGAAAACCCTCAAAGGGTTAAAGAGCAACCTTTTACCCTCTATAATTTGTGGATAATGAGTCGCCCATTTTGCCCTTTGGTAATTTTTGATAATGGGGTAACCCTTTTAACCCTTTGAGGGTCGACAGGCCCTCTCCGAAACTCGTTCTCAGGGTCGGCCAAATTTAAAAAAAAAAAAATTATTTTCTCTTATGAAAAGATAGAGAATCTTTTCCCGATCATAAAGACACCAAAAGTTTGAAATTTGATAGAAAACTTACGGAATTATGCTCTCGCAAAGTTAGCGGTCTCGGCGATGTTTACGCATCGGCGATTTTGCCCACTTTGAGCCCCATTTTCGGCCAATTTCACTGTACTAGTCGACAAAAAACATGAATATTTCGCTAGAACTCCATTTTTTTCTATCGAATGGATGCAAGAAACCACTCATTTATGAAATTCAACTATCCAGTACAGTGGTCAGAATTTAGCAATTTTGCCAATTTCACACAAATTTCAAAAGATGCCAATTTCGGAATAGGGTCCAGAATAAACAAGAAAGACATTCCTGGCACTAAAATGACATTTCCTCTAGTCATTAGTCATGTCTCAAGTCCCCTCTTATATTCTTTTGCTTTCCACTTTGAATTTTTATTTTCACAAAAAATATAAGATTTACTGTTATGCAGACTACTGCATTAGTGTAAAAAATGGTATAAATATTATTGGTGCACTTGTGAAAGAATATTAGACTCACCAGTTGACGTGTATTGCACGCTTGGCACGATTTGTTTACTTTTGAAGTTTGGTAAAAATCGAACATTTCTGCTACTTTGAGCTCAATTTCAAGGCACCTTTCTTTGTAAAACCAGTCAAAATTATCTCAATTTCTGTAATATGTCTTCCATTCTATAAAATGAGACCAAGAAAACTAGAATACAACAATAAATACCATACGAAAATACACTGCAAAGTCGCTGATTTATTAAAAAAAAATGGTCAAAGTTTTTTTTTTCTCATTATGCACTGTGTGCTGCAGGATTTTTTTTAGACTGTGCACACTGACCACATAGACCCATTCTTTCATATGAAGGCCTACCAGCTTTCTCCCACTAGATTTGAGGCCGCTTGAATTTATGAGTACTAGTACGTCAAAAACCCCTACGCGTAAAACGTACTAGTACGACGAAAACCCTCAAAGGGTTAATCAATAGGTAAATGTGAGTAAGGGTGATCCATTTCGCTTTAGTTGGTGGGCTCTTGCGTAGTCGGCGGGCTCTTGCGTAGTCGGCGAGCTCTTGCGTAGTCGGCGGGCTCTTGCGTAGTCGGTGGGCTCTTGCATAGTCGGCGGGCTCTTGCATAGTCGGCGGGCTCTTGCATAGTCGGCGGGCTCTTGCATAGTCGGCGGGCTCTTTCGTAGTCGGCGGGCTCTTGCGTAGTCGGCGGGCTCTTGCGTAGTCGGCGGGCTCTTGCGTAGTCGGCGGGCTCTTGCATAGTCGGCGGGCTCTTGCGTAGTCGGCGGGCTCTTGCGTAGTCGGCGGGCTCTTGCGTAGTCGGCGGGCTCTTGCATAGTCGGCGGGCTCTTGCGTAGTCGGCGGGCTCTTGCATAGTCGGCGGGCTCTTGCGTAGTCGGCGGGCTCTTGCGTAGTCGGCGGGCTCTTGCGTAGTCGGCGGGCTCTTGCGTAGTCGGCGGGCTCTTGCATAGTCGGCAGGCTCTTGCGTAGTCGGCGGGCTCTTGCGTAGTCGGCGGGCTCTTGCATAGTCGGCGGGCTCTTGCGTAGTCGGCGGGCTCTTGCGTAGTCGGCAGGCTCTTGCATAGTCGGCGGGCTCTTGCGTAGTCGGCGGGCTCTTGCGTAGTCGGCAGGCTCTTGTAGATAATGGGAGTAACTATGTTGATAGTGGGTAAAGTTCTAAATCGGTAGGCTCGTGTGAATAAGGGTGACCAATTTCCTTCTAATCACCAGGTTCTTGTGGATAATGGGAGTGAGTTTGATATTCTCCATTCGGTCGCAGCTACGTCGTACCACCAAGAGGTACATGATGCTTCTTCACATCCTCAAGAGATGCACCATTCTTTTCTTTCTGGGACTCATAATAAACAGGTAAAAAAAAAAACAGTGTTTGTTTTGAGATATATCAGAGTGAGTGTGAAACAGCAAGTTGTATTTATGCGAAATCCAACTTTGCTTTTGTCAGCATATTTTGTTTCTATAAAAACACAAGAACATAAGAAAGGAGGAACACTGCAGCAGGCCTATTGGCCCATACTAGGCAGGTCCTTTACAATTCATACCACTAACAAAACATTTGCCCAACCCAATTTTCAATGCTACCCAAGAAATAAGCTCTGATGTGCAAGTCCCACTCAAATCCAACCCCTCCCACTCATGTACTTATCCAACCTAAATTTGAAACTACCCAAAGTCCTAGCCTCAATAACCCAACTAGGTAGACTGTTCCACTCATCAACTACCCTATTTCCAAACCAATACTTTCCTATGTCCTTTCTAAATCTAAACTTATCTAATTTAAATCCATTACTGCGGATTCTCTCTTGGAGAGATGTCCTCAAGACCTTATTAATATCCCCTTTATTAATACCTATCTTCCACTTGGTTTAGAAAGACACGTAAGCAAACACTATGACATATTTATTAGAAAACGTTTCGGTCCTGGGACCTTGATCACTTGTTTCTATAAGAGAAGAGTAAGCTACAGTCTTTTGTTTTTAAGTGCTTTGCAGTGGTAAAGTCTATACACATCCTACCATAAGGGGTCATTATTGAGCACGGGGAAATAATACCCTTGAAATCCTCCTTCCCTTGCTCATTTCCCCTCCTTAAAGTGGGTATTTGTGTATCTCTTTCCTATAGCCTTTAGGGAGTTTAGCATTAATGGCCTGTAAAATAATTTTTTTCAAATTTAATGTATTATATAACACTTTCGGGTTTTAAAAAATTATTCTCTTGCTAATGGTATTGACTTGTATATTTTTTTTGATACTATGGATATAGCTTAAAAATATCCTTAAATGAGAAAAAAAAAATAGGCTCGTTTGTTGCATGTGTTTAACCCTTAAACTGTCCAAACGTAGATTTGCATCCACATGCGGGGGGGCTCCGAACGTAGATCTACTTTTTTTTATGTACTTTCAAATGGGGAAAATCAAGGTCAGAGCGCTACGCACGTGAACGTAGATCTACGTTTGGACAGTTTAAGGGTTAATTATGCAGATGGAAGGTTGTGTGTTTGTCTCCAGGCAACTTTGTTAGCGCAAGTCTTACTGACTTCCTTTATTTTCATGTTGTGTAATTGTACGTTCACATGCTTAAGGTCTTCCAGTTTGGCAGTCCTCTTTTTATAGAACACACTAGCTAAGTAAGTTTATCCTGGAGATAATCTCATGTACTCTGTGCTCTCGTAAAATATCACTGATATTGATTGTGCTCTTTAGTGGCAATGGTCATAACTACATGCCCACCTTCCGGATCATGGGCGTCCTGCAGCGCTTCTCAATTTGTTACGGCATCACAGCATTGATGGAGGTGTACCTGATGAATCCACAGGAATCCCCAGAGGTTGGTCTCGTACTAAGAAATTTCAATTTTTTTTTTTTTGTTTTATATGTTACAGACATAATGTAGTTTACATGTAATGAAACAGTGTTAGGCACAAAAGAAAGCCACTAGTATGTAATGCATTTTGGGCAAACTAATTCTAATGCTTAGAGACTACTGAAGAATTAGACATGGACTATTAAGTAGGATTTCTTATTCATTTAACTACAATTGTATGTGCACTAAGAAAGTTAGCTGACGAGCAGTTGGTACAGTTTTTAAAGTTTGACTTATTTCAAAGGCCGCATTCATTTTCATCTCTCATTCTGTATTACTGGGGTTCCCAAATTTGGGCATGCGCACCCCCAGGGGTACATGAAGGCAATTTTAGAGGGTTCACGAGTGAGTTATTATAATTTGCTGTTATCATTGTTGATGTTTTTTAGTTTATATTTAATATTATATAGATGAACCTGTAATTGTTTTACGCAGTGATAGGATTTTTTATGTCTCTCTTTCTGTCACATAAACATGCAAAATAACAAACATCTTGCTACTTACTTACACTTAGGTCACACTACACATGCATGTACAGATACAGTGGACCCTCCCATTTCATTGGCTCTGTTTTTGCGAATTTCAGTTATCGCCTACTTTTTTCGTAAAAATATTGGCTCAGTTTTCGTTACTGTCCTCCATTCTCATCGGTGGTACGAAACATGTCTGGGTATACCTGCGCGCACACAACTTCCCACACACGAATTCTGAGGAAGTGTCACTGTGTTCCTCGTTGAGTGAACATTGTCCTGCGAGGTCAAAGGAAACATTTCATAATAATTTGTTGTTTTTTGCACTGGTTTATTTTGTGTGACTTCTAAATAAGCCACCGTGGGCCCAAAGAAAGGTGCTAGTGTCAGTCCTTTGGTAAAGGTGAGAAACACGCTAGAATTTTAAAGAAAATGATTGTAGTGGTGGTGGTAGTGATAGTGGTAGAGGGTGGTAGTGATTGTGGTAGAGGATAGAACTACAAGAGTTCTCTGGAGAGTTTTTTTGTGCGACAAGGGTCCAGTGACTCTAAAGCTGGTCCTAGTGCCATTAAAAAATAAAAGGGAAGCAACCCAGGATAAGGACTGGGTACTGGAAGTCTTTATGGAAGGGGATTCCCCTTCCAAACAATAGTCAGTCCTCCCTCTCCCCTCCTCCCTGTCTTCCATACACCAACAAGTCTTCAGTAAAGGTAAGTGTGATGTTAAATGTTCATTTATACATGTAATAGTGCTTTATAATACATTTGTCATTCTTTTCTGTATGTAAATCTATGTAATCTCTAAAAAAAAAAATTATTTTTGTTAATGCTTTTGGGAGTCTGGAATGGATTAATTGGATTTACATTATTTCTTATGGGGAAAGTGGTTTCAGTTTTCGTTAATGTTACATTTCGTCAAATTCTCTGGGACGGATTAATGACAAAAAGGGAGGGTCCACTGTATATATAAACAGTGGTACCTCGGGTTACGAACAGCTCAAAATGCGAATAATTATGCAAGTGTATTTATGTAAGTGCTTTTGCAAGTGTATTTTTAGGGGGTCTGAAATGGATTAATCTAATTTACATTATTCCTTACAGGAACAAATTCGCTCGGTATCGGCATTCGAACAGCCGTTTGGAGCGAAATAAGTTTGTATCCCAAGGTACCACTGTATATATATACACGCTTGTCTGATTTTCTTCAATTTTCTTAGTAGTGTTTGCTCCTATTTCCTTTTCTCTCCATGAAAAAATGGTAAAGAATCCTTACTCCATAAGTCAAACATGTCATAAGAGTCAACTAAAACGCTGGGAGAAAGGGGATAGTAACTTCTCCTGTATAAATTAGTACAGTGGACCCCGCATAACGATATTATTTCAATCCAGAAGTCTATTTGGGTGCCGTTATAGACCGAATTTGTTCCCATAAGAGATATCGTGAATTAGATTAGTCCGTTTCAGACCCCCAAAAATACACCTACAAAAGCACTTAAAAAAATACACTTGCATAATTGGTCGAGTTGGGAGCTGATCGTTATGCGGGGGTCCACTGTATATGTAAAAAAAAAAATTTTTTCATTTGGGGTCAGCCTGCCTCAGTGGGAGACATCCAGTGCATTGAAATATTTTTTATGTATGAACATAAAATTCCCAAATATTGAGAGATTGTTATTTAAAAGAAATGTTTCTTCAGTGCTATATATACCCAAAAACATGCTGCAAAATTTATTCTTATTGTGAAAATATAACGTCACAGACTGGGCTGGAGGAACGTTGACCCCAAAACCCTCTCCAAGTATTATTTTCTACCTATGTCTTTATCTCAGATTTTTTTTTTTTTTTTTCAACAAGTCGGCCGTCTCCCACCGAGGCATTATTGTAAAATGTTATTTTTCATATCTGTTCAGAAGTATGTGTCATTAATAACATACCATCAAGGGGTACGTGATGGACAGAAATTTGGGAATAACTGCACTAGTAGCTCGCTGGTTAATGATTTAAGTCGGGCCCAAATGTTGCCATAAATTTCATTCTCCTGTATGTGGGTTATTTCTGTACTGAGGATAAATGGTTTAGAAAACCGATGCATTGATAAATGAAATGCATTGATCTTTGTTCTGGAATTTTTTCCCCAGGTTCCTTGTGGCTTAGCGCTTCTTTTTGATTATAATAATAATAATGTTTCACCAGCTACTGGCGTCATCAACATTAGACTGAACACATCGACTCCAGGCTGAGGGACTGATTACCTCAAACTCCTCATCTTCCACCTTTCTCTGTATTGGACCAAAGAAGCCACTGGCTGGCAAGACGTTTCCAGAATAACGATACCCAAGTACTGCACAAGTATCTCGTTGATTTTTGTATAATGTAATGATAACGTTTTGATCCAACCATGTAGTAATAATACCTGGAGAGGGTTTCAGGGGTCAGTGCTCCCACGGCCCGGTCTGAGACCAGGCCCCGTGGTGGATCAGGGCCTGATCAACCAGGCTGTTACTGTTGCCCGCATGTAAACTGACATACGAAACACTGCCTGGCTGATCAGGTGCTGACTTTGGGTGCCTATCCAGAGCCTTCTTGAAGACAGCCAGGGGTCTATTGGTAATCCCCCTTATGTATGCTGGGAAGCAGTTGAACAGTCTTGGCCCCCTGACACTTAATATGTTGTCTCTTATTGCTGCGTTGTCTGCCAAGTCTTTTGCTCTCATAGGGAGTGATTTTCGTGTGCAAATTTGGTACTAATCCCTCTAGGATTTTCCAAGTATATATAATCATGTATCTCTCCTGCCTGCATTCCAGGGAATACATATTGAGGAACTTCAAGCGTTTCCAGTAATTTAGATGTTTTATTGCAGTTATGTGCGCTGTGAAGGCTCTGCGTACATTTTCTAGGTCAGCAATTTCACCTGCCTTGAAAGGTGGTGTTAGTGTACAGCAATATTTCAGCCTAGATAGAACAAGTGACCTGAAGTGTCATCATGGGCTTGGCATCCCTAGTTTTAAAGGTTCTCATTATCCATCCTGTCATTTTTCTAGCAGATGCGATTGATACAATATTGTGGTCTTTGAAAATGAGATCCTCTGACATTATCACTCCCAGGTACATGTGCAAGGTAAACAGACCTAGCTGACATCATGCTACTATATAGAAAGCCCCTTGTTATGCAGAACATTTCGGGCAAATTAGGTCAGTTTTGTCTCGGGATGTGACCCACACCAGTCCACTAACACCCAGGTACTCATTTTACTGTTGAAGATTGACACTTATGCAACACATGGGAATTTTTATTGAAGAAATGTTTTGCCACACAGTGGTTTCATCAGTCCATACAAAGGACAATGGTGAAGAACAGGATAAGTTTGAGATAATCAGTCCCTCAGCATTGAGTTAATGTGATCAGTCCATCAATCTTGAACTGATCACATCAACTCGAGGCTCAGGGACTGATTGCCTCAAACTCCTGTTCTTCACCATTCTCCTTTGTATGGACTGATGAAGTCGCTGTGTGGCGAAACATTTCTTCAATAAAGATTCCCATATGTTGCATAAGTGTCTCAATCTTCAACTTGTCTGTTTTAAACCATTTATCACACCCATTTTACTGATGGGTGACAGGGACAACAAGTGTCTTGTGGAAACGCATTCTAATGTTTTGCAGCCGTGCCGGGGAATCGGTCCCTGGATTCAGTGTGTGAGGTGAGTGTGCTAGCGATCGTGCTACAGGACACCTTTGGCCATTGACAAGTCATACTGTAAAGTCATCATTACTTCCCCTCTCATAAGTGTGGGTAGATTGTGTATTAGTGTGGCGGATTGTGAGAGAAGTATAAATAATTTTTACAAAAGTGTTTTGTAGTAATGACTTATATATAAAAATCTTGTGTTTGTAGTGATAGTTAGCCACCTGTCTTTACATTTTTTGTTTGCTTTTGTTGAAGTCTTTAGTTATTTGAGTCATTATTTGTCTTGGCACATGTGATTTTTAAATTCATATTTGTGTATATTTTGCTTGAAGGTGATAGACCTAGGAGGGCAATATTGTCAGACACATTCTTTTAAGCCATTGACATTTCCACAGCAAGTGCAGAGCCAACAAATATAACCGGACAATTTTTTTTGACCCGACAACCTCTCTCCAAGGTAAAGTGATCCAAAGACGGAGCGAATAATTAAACTTGATAAAAGCCATATAGCTTTTACCAATAGGACATTCAATTCTCTTGTATTCATTGTAACTCTTAAATTTATAGTTACAATCGCCTAAAAGACTGTACATGTATATAAAAACACTCGGTTAGTTCCAAGTTTGCCTGAAATGCTGTGTGTATTAAGTGGCTTTCTGCATGCACACCTAAATGTCTTTCACCTCTGTACAAACATTGTACAGAGGTAAAATAATCTAATCTAATATCATTATATAAAGGTAGCAAGGAGCCAGTAACCTCTTCTGTTTACATTGCTAACTGTAAAACGAAGAAAAATTATGAAAGCATTTCTTTTTGGGTCACCCTGCCTTGTTAAGGAAAAAAATCATTGTAAAAGAAGAAATGATTTGTATCATTTATACAGGTGCTCCCTGACTTACAATGGGGCTATGTTCCGTCAAACCCATCGTAAGTTGAAAATATCGTAAGTTGAATGTGAATATATGATAAATATGTACTGTCATGAAGTAAGTAAATAAATAATTACTGTAATTATCTAAATATATTAGAATTAAAAATTAAATACATAAATGAATACATGTTATGGACTTGCTGCCTTCATGTTGGGTAATTAATTATGGAGAGTTTCATCTCCAAAATAGTGATACCCAGAGTTTCATACGTAATTCGTTCCAGAAGGCTGTTAGTGCCATTACCGAACAAATTTGTTCCCATAAGGAATAACGTAAATTAGATTAGTCCGAATCAGACCCCCAAAATACTTAGAAAAGCACTTACAAAAATACACTTAAATAATTGTTCGTGTTGGGAGCTGTACGAAACTCGGGGTACCACTTTAATTGCTTTTGCAATATCGTAAAATTGAAATATCATAAGTTGAACCATTGTAAGTCAAGTAGCTTCTGTAGTTTCTTGATCATTTTTTTTTTATTTCCAATGTTACAGTATGTGTGGTACTGGAAGGTGCGTGATATTATGAGGTCTGGAGTGCAGTGGACCATCACTACTGTCCTGGTCATTGTTCACACAGCTATCACATTTGGCCTTGTTGTCCCAGGATGTCCCAAGTATGTTACTTGAGCTGTGAAAACTGATGATCTAGATTAGTCTCCATTGGGAAATGGGTTAGAATCCTTCCTCCGAAAGCCATGTGTGTCGTATGAGGTGACTGAAATGCCGTCAGCAAGGAGCTAGTAACCCCTTCTCCTGTATAAGTTACTAAATGTAAAAAGAAGTAGAACTTTTGTTGACGTGGTTTGAACATGTAGAGAGGCTTGAACAAAATAGAATGACTTGAAGAGTGTACAAGTCTGTAGTGGAGGGAAGGTGGGTTAGGGATTGGCTTAGGAAAGGTTGGAGGGGGGCGGTTAATGGAGGTTTTGTGTGAGAGGGGCTTGGATTTCCAGCAAGCATGCATGAGCATATTAGATAAGAGTGAATGGAGACAAATGATTTTTTGGACTTGACGTGCTGTTGGAATGTGAGCAAGGTGATATTTATGAAGGGATTCAAGGAAACTGGCAGACCAAACTTGAGTCCTGGAGATGGGAAATACAGTGTCTGCACTCTGAAGGAGGGGTGTTAATGTTGGTTTTATAACTGTAGTGTAAGTGTGCCTTTGGCAAGAGTCATGGAGTGAATGATGGTGAAAGTTTTTCTTTAGTCCACCCTGCCTTAGTGGGAGATGGCCGATTTGTTAATAATAAAAAAAATAAAAAAAATTTCGGGTCATCCTGCCTCAGTGGAAGACAGCCTGTGTTATAAAAAATAAATAGGGAGTAGCTTGGTAAGTAGTACCCATTCAGTGAGATACCGCCCTACTGCTTTAAAATTATGAAATTAAGCCTATTACTTTTGTGCAGTAAGTCTTCAACTTACACATTGGGGACCTCATGAATTATGTATAATATTCATAATACAGGAAGTCTCCAACTTACAAATATGTATTTGTAAAATAACAATATAATAATGGTATTACACACACTGCTAAAGAGTTTCAACATGTTCGTAAGTTGAGGACTTAATGTATTCTGGCAGAATTGCTAGTTTTTCTCTTGAATATAGAAGATGCCGTATTTATATTCAGAATGTTCAGTGGAACATCGGTACTCAAACCTAATTCATTCCAGAAGGCTGTTGGAGTGCCGATCTGTTTGAGTATCGAACACATTTTTCTCAAGCCATTTTCTTTGGTTGGCTGTTATCACTAATCTTCGTAGGCCCATGGTTACTTGTTTATACATATACATAATATTAAAAGACAGCCAAAAAATGCGAAGAAACACGAAATAGTTTACAGCAAAGCTCTGGCAGGTCGTGTTTGTTTGGTAGAGCGCTGAGCTTCGTTTGATTGGGGAGCTGTTTGAGTACTGAGGTTCCACTGGACTTATTTTACTCTCCTGAATATTTAATAGTTATTATTCATGCGCAAGTTCATTTTCAGTTTGAGTCCTGGTCTGAGACCAGGCCACAGGCTCATTGATCTCAGAAATTATTAGCTGGTATATCGAGATAATTACTGTATGCTTAGAGTGCATAACTAATTTGCAATATAAGATATAAGTATTGTACTGGACATAAGTGCATGTACAGTACCCATACATGATTATTTTATTATCAAGTTTGTAATTTTGGTTTAAAACAAGTGTTTGTACAAAAAAAACAGCAGGAATAATCTTTTAAGTAGAATATGTAAGTTGACTATGAAACTACGATCTCCCTCTGTACAGTAATTCAGTTTTGATGCTAAATGAATAGTTTTAGTAGGTAGTTTTGTATGACTTAATAATGGAGAGCAGTTTATAAATAGCAGATGCATGCAAATTTCTCCATGGGGGAAGTGGAACAGAATTCTTCCTCCGTAAGTCATGCGTTTTGTAACAAGCGACTGAAATGCCGGAAGCAAGGTGCTAGTAACCTCTTCTGTAAATATTACTAAATTTAAAAAGAAAACTTTTATTTTTAATTTTAGGTCACCCTGTCTGAGTGGGATACAGCCAGTTTGTTTGAAAAACAAAGTACGCAAATTGCATAGTTAGCTTAGTTAATGGTCCGAGTCTGACTGAAAGGTCTCTAAGTTTTTCCTGTATGTGCAGGTTATTTGTGTATAGCTTAGGTGGGAAAGCTTTTGCTGAAACTGACAGTCCATTAAGATTTGTCAGCTACATAGTGTTTTCATGTTTTCAGGGGATACCTGGGTCCCGGAGGTTTGTACAACGGAGGTGAGCATGGCAACTGTACGGGCGGTGCTGCTGCGTATGTGGATATTAAAGTGCTTGGCAAGGCACACGTCTATCGGAGTCCAACTTGTAGAATGATTTACAATAATGACGCTCCATATGACCCTGAAGGCATCTTGGGAGCCCTAACAGCAGTGCTTACGGTAAGTCCCATTAAGCTGATTGATGCTTCCCAAACTTTGGTGTGTGTTTGCGACTTGAAATCTGGGGATGCCTCAAGTTAGGTCAGTACCAGGAGTTGCTGTCCCTGTGGCTTAGTCCTAGGCCAGGCCTCCCAGTCTCTGGCCTCATCGGCCAGGTAGAGCAAGATGAATTATATAATAGCAAATTTGTATTGGTATACATTTTGATTTGATTTCTAACATATTGCACAGTGATTTGGAACATCATTATTTTAAATTAATTAATACACCCCAGTGAAATACTCTTCAGCTAACTATAAAGTATTTCACGGAGCATCTAACCAGCCGGTGGAATAATGGATGTGTGTTGTGATGCATGCGGTTGTAAACACATTCATAACATGATTGGGTGCACGGACTCTGTCGTAGTTCGGAAGGGAGTACATGACCTTAAAAGTCTGGGAACCCCAGAGATTCATAATGCCCTTGTATTATGATACCAGTGACAAAGATTTGAGACACCCATTTATCTGTATAATGAAGGATAAATATGGATGTTGTGGTTCAGAAGGTTATTTGAGCTATGGGAAATATTCCCATCTTCGGGTCACCTTTCTTTAGTGGAAAATAGTTCAAAATTAGAGGGATATATTTCCAGAAGGGAATTTATTGTGTACATTTTCACTTAAAATTTAAAATTTTAAGGATATATAATAAACATAATGAGGATCATAATTATTTATTTTTGACGAGGATTTGTTAGGAAGATTTCTTGCATAAAAAAGCCCATTGTTATTCAAAGCATTTCAGGAGACTTAATCTAAGAAAAATACTAATATAAATTAGGATTGTTCATGTATGTAAAACATAATGTATATATACAAATGAAAATGCAACAAATTGCAGACCAAGAAATTAAAAAAATAAAACATTGTTGCTTGTTTTTCACAAGTGAAAGGTACGTCATATAATACTAAACCTGGTAAACATATTTATCATATACGCTGGCAGCAAAGGGCTAGTGACACCTGTATAAATCACTAAAAAGAAATGCTTTCTTTTCTTTTTTGGGGGTCTCCTGCCTTGGTGGGAGACAGCCAATATGTTCTTTTCTATCTCATTGGCCATGTGCCTCAAAAGTAGGGTGATCCAAAGAAAACACATTAATCATCATTCATTCAACCACTAACTTGTCAGAAGTGTGCTGACCTTATGATTCAGATAACCCTTTGGCTGCAGCAGTCCCAGGTCTCCTTGATCATACAGGCACTGTGGAGAAATGACCTCCAACATGGGGGAGGCAAGAGGGTTCATGATGCCCTCACTATTTTGCATCATAACAAGCTGACATAAGCATTTCCAAGCCAAATGACCTACTATACTAATAGATTCATTATAAGGATGTATTTTTGTTAGCTAGGAATCTTAATTATTATAACTTTAAGAGAAATATTTGATCTTAAAAATTACAAGAGGGGTTCATCACAGGTACTGCCCTTCTCACCTCCAGGAATCAGTCGGGTTGACTAGCTCTTCCGAATCGCTTCATAAATTACCTTCTTACCACTTGCTACCATTCACTGCTACTTAAAATGAATGATAATGGTATACAGTACGGACAAGTTGATAAGTCACACGTGTGTAACGGTTAGTAATCTTTATTCCGAAACATTTCGCCTACAGAGTAGGCTTCTTCAGTCAAGTACAGAGGAGGGAGCAGAAGCATTGAAGATGATGTAATCAGTCCATCACACTTGAAGATGTAGTGCTGAGTCTGGAGAACAGTTTCATTTACTGTGTAGGCGAAACGTTTCAGAATAAAGATACCTAATTGCATATGTGATGGTAGGATTGCTGGTGTCCTTTTTTCTATCTAATGAACATGCAAGATTTCAGGTACGTCTTGCTACTTCTACTTACACTTAGGTCACACTACACATACATGTACAAGCACATATATACACACTCCTCTGGGTTTTCTTCTATTTTCTTTCTAGTTCTTATTCTTGTTTATTTCCTCTTATCTCCATGGGGAAGTGGAACAGAATTCTTCCTCCGTAAGCCGTGCGTGTTGTAAGAGGCGGCTAAAATGCAAGGGGCTAGTAACCCCTTCTCCTGTATAAATTACTAAATTTGAAAAGAGAAACTTTTGTTTTTCTTTTTGGGCCACCCCGCCTCGGTGGGATACGGCCAGTTTGTTGAAAAAAAAAAAATTGCATATGTGGCTGTCTAACATGCTCACTCAAGCCTGATGGATGCTTAAGCCCTTAAAACTGAGCCTCTTGTATCCCAACTCCCTTCAACCATTCCAGGGATAACCCCAACCCCTTCTACCTTCCACCCTGGATATATACACCCTCTTTCTCATCCTATCCCTTTTATTCTTGTTTCATGCCCAGACCAACAATCCCTCCTCAGCCCTCTTGAATGAAACCCTAGGTGAGCCCCTCACATCACCTTATAATTTCTACTTCCCTAATTCTCTGCATGATATTCATACCATGCATTACTCTCCAACTTTCTCACTGCAACATTCAAAACCCATGCCTCACTCTTAATTGTTGTACCACTCTACTCTGGTACATTACATTTTTTCTCCTCCATAGATGTTCTTTCCACAGATGCTTCAACATACCTCCCACCTTTTTGTCTCAGTTACTCCATTGTTTGCCTTATCTTTTATAGACTCGTCTGCTGACATGTCCACTCCTAAATATCTAAATACAGTGGAACCTCGGTATACAACCAGCTTCTTGCTCGAACAAAGCACAGCACTCGACCAAAGAAATACGACCTGCCAGAACTTTGCTATAAACTATTTCGCGTGTATTTTTTTTTTTTTTTTTTTTTTTTATAAATAAGTCACCATGGGGCCTACAAAGATTAGTGATAACAGCCAACCAAACAGAAAATTGGTTGGGAAGAACTTGTTCAATACTCAAATGGAGCGGCACTCAAACAGCCTTCTGGAACGAATCAGGGATGCATACTGAAGTTCCACTATATATCCACTTATCCCCAAACTCGCTCCCTCTAACCTTATATTCATTATAGCATTGCTCAGACTTCTGTATTCACTTTTAATTTTCTTTTAAATTCCCTCCAATATTCACCCATTAACCTTTGCAACCTGTCTTCAGAATCCCTCAGAAAGAAATGTGATCACTAAAGAGTAATTGTGATAACTCCCACTTAGTATCAGAGTCACTATCTTGCAATCCCACACCTCTATCCAGCACTATAACATTCACTTTTACAACCCCATCTTTAAATATATTAAACAGTGGTGACATCACACGTCTTTCTGTCGCGCTTTTACTGGGAAGTGGATACAGTGGAGCCTCGGTTTTCGTTTGCGCTGGTTTTTGTCGAATCCGGTGTTAATTACTTTTTTCGTCAAAATTTTGTCCCAGTTTTCATTAATCACCTCAGTTTTTGTCTGCCATACTGAACATGTCCGTCTGCCCGTGCCCACACAAAGCATCCCACATGTTCTGAGTCAGTCTGGGTTTGTTTCTCGTCGGTAGAGGGTAGTAGTGATGGTGGTAGTGATGTTGGTAGAGGGTAGTAGTGATGTTGGTAGAGGGTAGTAGTGATGGTGGTAGTGATGTTGGTAGAGGGTAGTAGTGATGGTGGTAGTGATGTTGGTAGAGGGTGGTAGTGATGTTGGTAGAGGGTGGTTGGGATGGTGGTAGAGGGTGGTTGGGATGGTGGTAGAGGGTGGTTGGGATGGTGGTAGAGGGTGGTAGTGATGGTGGTAGAGGGTGGTAGTGATGGTGGTAGAGGGTGGTAGTGATGGTGGTAGAGGGTGGTAGTGATGGTGGTAGAGGGTGGTAGTGATGGTGGTAGAGGGTAGTAGTGATGTTGGTAGAGGGTGGTTGGGATGGTGGTAGAGGGTGGTAGTGATGGTGGTAGAGGGTAGTAGTGATGTTGGTAGAGGGTGGTAATGATGTTGGTAGAGGGTGGTTGGGATGGTGATAGAGGGTAGTAGTGATGGTGGTAGAAGGTAGTAGTGATGGTGGTAGAGATAACCTCTCCTCCCTCTCCCGTCCTCACCATCTTCCGTGCACCAACAAGAGTTCTCAATAAAGGTACAAGTGATGTTAAATGTTCATTTATCCATTTCATTAGTCCTTTATATTTCTCATTGTTTTCTGTATATAAAACTACACAGGTATTCTCTATAAAACGTATTTGTTTATACTTTTGGGTGTCTGGAACGGATTAATTGGATTTACATTATTTTCTATGGGAAATATTGCTTCAGTTTTCGTCAAATTCGGTTATCATCAGACTTTCTGGAACGAATTAATGACGAAAACCAAGGTTCCACTGTATCTCCTTCCCTCTTACATGCCCTAACCTGAGCCTCGCTCTCTGCATAAAAACTCATTACTGCTTTTTGTAATTACATTATATCTCGTAAATTTATGACATTTACCCCATGGCTCCCTCAGCTATACTATCACATGATTTTTTGAAATCCACAAATTCGACAAAAGGCTTTTTACCTTTGTATACTTTTCACTCGTATGCTTCGTACACACTTGGTCTGCACATCCTCTACCCTTCCTAAATCTTCCCTCCTCTGCAGTCCTACTGTCATAATAATTCTACAATACACTTTACCCAGTATAATAAACAGGTTTATACTATACTTGATGTGCTGTTGGAGTGTGAGTTAGGTAACATTTATGAAGGGATTCAGGGAAACTGGCAGGCCGGACTTGAGTCCTGGAGATGGGAAGTACAGTGTCTACACTCTGAAGGAGGGGTGTTAATGTTGCAGTTTTATAACTGTAGCATAAGCGCGCCTCTGGCAAGACAGTGATGGAGTGAATGATGATGAAAGTTTCTTTTTTGGGCCACCCTGCCTTGGTGGGAGATGGCCAATGTGTTACTAAAAAAATTATACTATCCTGTATGTTCTTCATACACTGTACTATAACTTTGCTCCTAAAATCAATAATTATTAAATTGCCGCTTCTTAACTACAAAACAAACTCTCCATACATGGATAAAATATAAACAAACTGTTAATGTGTTTGATAAAAATCTGATTTTTTTTCACTTCAACTTTAATGAACTTGAGTATTAAAGCAGCAGTTCTCAGTCTCCAACAAACAAATAAACTATAGTCCTCCATACATTCATGAAGGGAATAAATACAAACTATTAATTCATTTCATGAAAAAATATTTTCATATAGCCGGACTTGAGTCCTGGAAATGGGAAGTACAGTGCCTGCACTTTAAAGGAGGGGTTTGGGATATTGGCAGTTTGGAGGGATATGTTGTGTATCTCTATACGTTGAAGATTGAGACACTTATGCAGCATATGGGAATCTTTATTCAGGAAACGTTTCGCCACACAGTGGCTTCATCAGTCCAATACAAAGAGGAAGGCGTAAGGAGAGGAGGAGAATGAGGTACTCAGTCCCTCAACCTGGAGTCGATGTGTTCAGTCCATCAATCTTGTAGAATGTACAGCATAGGGCCGTAGACGTGGCTTATATACTGTAGTGAGGTGACGTGAAGCAGATGGAGGCGGGGTCATAGTGGTACCATCCACTAGTCGAAGTAGGTCCTCGTCCAAAGGTTGGACGAAGACCTACTTCGACTAGTGGATGGTACCACTATGACCCCGCCTCCATCTGCTTCACGTCACCTCACTACAGTATATAAGCCACGTCTACGGCCCTATGCTGTACATTCTACAAGATTGATGGACTGAACACATCGACTCCAGGTTGAGGGACTGATTACCTCATTCTCCTCCTCTCCTTACGCCTTCCTCTTTGTATTGGACTGATGAAGCCACTGTGTGGCGAAACGTTTCCTGAATAAAGATTCCCATATGCTGCATAAGTGTCTCAATCTTCAACTTGTCGGTTTTTCAAACCATTCATCACACATCTCTATACGTATATGCTTCTAAACTGTTGTATTCTGAGCACCTCTGCAAAAGCAGTGATAATGTGTGAGTGTGGTGAAAGTGTTGAATGATGATGAAAGCATTTTCTTTTTGGGGATTTTCTTTCATTTTTGGGTCACCCTGCCTCGGTGGGAGACGGCCGACTTGTTGAAAAAAAAAAAATGAAAAAATATTGAAAGCGTTTTCACAAATAAGCTGCACAAAGAAGAGAGGAGCTCACGACAACGTTTCGGTCCGACTTGGACAATTTACAAAGTGTGACTTTGTAAATGGTCCACGTCGGACCGAAACAGCATTGTAAGCTCTCTATTTACGGGTTATTTGTGTATTGTTCCAGTCAGGGTATTTTGCCTTTTTTTGTTATTTATGAAAGTGTTTTCCCCTGTATGTTGAATCAGAGGCCAATCAGACAAGACTAATGAATAATGGACGGTATAAGAGAAGAGCTAAAAAATGTAAGATTAACTAACATGTATAAAATCCTTTATAAAATGCCCCTTGTTATACAGAGCTTTTCAGGCAGTCTTAAAATTAACTTGTAAATACTGAACAGTTGTACAATTTACTAGAATATTATGGTTTGCATAAAACTAATATATATTGTAACAATTTGGTCTATAATTTATGAAAATATGAGATCTTGCATCGTAGGTTGGTAGACAGCGACCTCCCAGGGATGTACTACCGTCCTGCCAAGTGAGTGTAAAAAGGAAGCCTGTAATTGTTTTACATGATGGTAGGATTGCTGGTGTCTTTTTTTTTTTTTCTGTCTCATAAACATGCAAGATTTCAGATACAGTAGGGCCCTGCTTTATGGAGTTTTGTTTACGGCATTCCGCTAATACGGATATTTTCAATTTTGAAAAAATTTGTTATATGGCCACCACCTGACTTTCTAATACGGTCACTGCGCCCCACCCAGTTTGTTTACATTCTCTGTGAGCTTCGTGAGCACCGCGTCTCTCCATTATGTCTGGAAACTTTCCAAAATTTCCAGTGTTTTAAAATTATTTTATGTTTTATATATACAGTAGACAGTCATTTAACACTAGTTTATTTGGCACGGTTCAGGTATAGCACGATTGAAGAATTGCAGCACAATTTTATACAACACTTCGTAAAATTAATTTAACGTGGTTCAGTTTGCAGGAGGGGAAAAAATTTTCCTTTTCCTTAAGCAGCCGCCTTGTTGTGGGTCAGCGGGGGAGACCTCCTGCCATCCCCCGACACTCCCAACACCGCCATCCCAGCTGTGTTTGTGAATTGTGTTTTGATCTTTTAATCACCATATCTTGTATCTGCCAAGCAATCATGGCACCCAGTAGGCATACCAGTGTTGCTGAAAGTGACAAGAAAAGGTAAAATGTTTAAGTCTTAGAATTAACAAAGGAAACAGATATTATCGAGAGATAACCTGTGGCCGTAATGAAGCTCAATTTGTGCACATAAAATGAGGTAAACCTGAGTTTGTGATGGACAAGAATTGACTTGACTGACTTGACTTAGACTTTTTCACTGAAGAGGACCCTGAAATGATGTCTAGAGCAGCTGATGCCTTACCATTAATTGTATAATGTACTGTAGGGTAAAATAGAACAGAAATCCATTACAGAATTTATGCACACTCCAGTACAACCATCGACTTCAGTGTTGGGAGGGTTCTGTGGAGATATGATGGTTGGAGATGCACACTTGTTGGGTTGTATACACTTATATTAGCAAAGTTGTGATGGGGAGCCCCAGCCTAGCCTGTTGTAGCCTGTAGGTCTGTCCGTGAACTGAGAAAGGGACAGGGTGACTCCCACCCACAAGCAGCACTGTGTGACGTCACACGTTAGCCGCTAAGTCTAGCATGGGGTCATCTATCTAATACATAGATGTAACCCTATTTTTCCCATAAGTTCTTCAGTTCATCTAACACGGTTTTACCTAACACGACATTTTCAGGAATATAACTACTGTGTTAAATGACGGTCTACTGTACTCTGATAATTATACTTGTGTATACCTGTATCTAAATAAACTTACTGTGCTGGCATGCAGGTACACATTAATATCACTAAGAGTGTCTTACTAGTCTTGAGAACGCCATATTAATACGTAACAATAATATGTAGTAATAATCACTGAGGCGCATTATATATCATATAGTATGTTAATATAAACATTTTTCATTAATCCATCTGATACTTTTTCAAAATTATATAATAAACACACTATGTAACATATAAACATGGTAAATACACCCTACAGTAGAATAAATTAACATAAATATGAGATGTTAAAGGTACTAGTAGGTTGGTAGACAACAACCACCCAGGGAGGTACTACCACCCAGGGAGGTACTACCATCCTGTGGTAGTAGTTTGGTAGACAGCAACTGCCCAGGGAGGTACTACCATCCTGTGGTAGTACGTTGGTAGACAGCAACCACCCAGGGAGGTACTACCATCCTGTGGTAGTAGGTTGGTGGACAGCAACTGCCCAGGGAGGTACTACCATCCTGTGGTAGTACGTTGGTAGACAGCAACCACCCAGGGAGGTACTACCATCCTGTGGTAGTAGGTTGGTGGACAGCAACTGCCCAGGGAGGTACTACCATCCTGTGGTAGTAGGTTGGTAGACAGCAACCACCCAGGGAGGTACTACCGTCCTGCCAAGTGAGTGTAAAACGAAAGCCTGTAATTGTTTTACATGATGGTAGGATTGCTGGTGTCCATTTTTCTGTCTCGTAAACATGCAAGATTTCAGGTACGTCTTGCTACTTCTACTTACACTTAGGTCACACTACACATACATGTACAAGCATATATATACACACCCCTCTGGGTTTTCTTTCTAGTTCTTGTTCTTGTTTATTTCCTCTTACCTTCATGGGGAAGTGGAACGGAATTCTTCCTCCGTAAGCTATGCGTGTTGTAAGAGGCGACTAAAATGCCAGGAGCAAGTGGCTAGTAACCCCTTCTCCTGTATACATTTCTAAATGTAAAAGGAGAAACTTTCGTTTTCCTTTTGGGCCACCCCGCCTCGGTGGGATACGGCCGGTGTGTTGAAAGAAAAGAAGAAATACAAGATGTTATGTGTATACGAACGTGTATCGACTGAACCCAGATGTGTTCATCTGCTTGTTTACGTTATGGCATCTCTCTCCTCTCATTTACACATTCTCTCTCGTTTATTTGTTTTACCTCGTTTACCCCTCACCATACATTAAGACTACAAATATTTTAAGGTAAGTAATGAGTGTACTGTGTGTGTATTTTACTTTTTTATTCCTTTATGGCTAGTTCTATTGCTAACTTAATATATGTTAGTGTAAACTTATCTGGCATTTATATGCATTTATAAGTAGAAAAATGGCATTCTGCTTTCCAGCGATGTCTGCTCTCTGGTGGTAGCCGGAACCTAACCTGCCGTACAAGTGGAGCACTACTGTATGTCTTGCTACTTCTACTTAAACTTAGGTCATACTACACAGCCAAGAAATGTGCGAGATACTAGAGTCCCGGTATGGCTCGGTGTTCAGCGAGCCATTACCCAGACTAAGGGTTGACACTCCAAATGAATTCTTTATGAATGAGACCCAAAATTTGGTCATCTCAAAAATCTCTTGATATAATTCCTAACACCACAAGACTTTGAAAAGGCGATAAATGACATGCCCATGCACTCTGCCCCAGGGCCAGACTCATGGAAGTCTGTGTTATCAAGAACTGCAAGAAGTCCCTGTCATGTGCCTTCAGTATTCTATGGAGAGAGAGCATGGACAAAGGGGTCATCCCACACTCGCTAAAAACAACAGACATAGCCCCTCTACAAAGTTGGCAGTAAAGCAATTGCAAAGAACTACAGACAGATAGCACTAACATCCCATATCATAAAAATCTTTGAAAGGGTTCTAAGAAGCAAGATTGCCAACCACCTAGATACCCGTCGGTTACACAACCCAGGGCAACACAGGTTTAGAGCAGGTCGCTCCTGCCTGTCCCAGCTACTGGACCACTATGACAAGGTCCTGAATTCTGTAGAGGATAAACAAAATGCAGATGTAGTATACACAGATCTTTCAAAAGCCTTCAACAAGTGTGACCATGGTGTAATAACACACAAAATGCGTGATAAAGGAATAACGGGAAAAGTTGGTAGATGGATCTATAACTTCCTGACGAAGAGTAATAGCCAACAGAGTAAAATCTGAGGCAGTTATGGTGAAAATCTCTGTTCCACAAGGCACAGTACTCTCTCCCATCCTATTCCTCATACTCATATCTGACAGAGATAAGCCATAGTTCCATGTCTTCCTTTGCAGATGACACCTGAATTCCCATGACAGTGGCCTCCATCAAAGACATTGCAAGATTCCAAGCAGACATAAACCAAATCTTCATATGGGCCGCTCAAAACCATATGAAGTTCAACGAAGATAAATTTCAACTACTACTTAGATATGGAAAACTTCTTCTTTCTTTCTTTCAACACACCAGCCGTATCCCACCGAGGCGGGGTGGCCCAAAAGGAAAAACGAAAGTTTCTCCTTTTACATTTAGTAATATATACAGGAGAAGAGGTTACTAGCCCCTTGCTCCCGGCATTTTAGTCGCCTCTTACAACACGCATGGCTTACGGAGGAAGAATTCTGTTCCACTTCCCCATGGAGATAAGAGGAAATAAACAAGAATAAGAACTAGAAAGAAAATAGAAGAAAACCCAGAGGGGTGTGCATATATGTGCTTGTACATGTATGTGTAGTGTGACCTAAGTGTAAGTAGAAGTAGCAAGACGTACCTGAAATCTTGCATGTTCATGAGACAGAAAAAAGGACACCAGCAATCCTACCATCATGTAAAACAATTACAGGCTTTCGTTTTACACTCACTTGGCAGGACGGTAGTACCTCCCTGGGCGGTTGCTGTCTACCAACCTACTACCTATAATGGAAAACTTGAGGAAATTAAAACTATCAGGGTATACATCAAATTCTAAGCATACAGTAGAGCGAAAAAGTAATGTGAAGGACCTGGGAGTGATAATGTCAGAGGATCTCGCCTTCGAAGACCACAACAATGTATCTACCGCATTTGCTGGGAAAATGATAGGATGGATAATGAGAACCTTCAAAACTAGGGACACCAAGCCCATGATTATTCTATTCAAATCACTTGTTCTCTCTAGACTGGAATACTGCTGTACACTAACTGCCCCCTTCAAGGCAGGCAAAATTGAAATTAAGTCACATGTGCAACATCTGGGTATCTTTATTGTAGACATTTTGCCATCCAGTGGCTTTATCAATACAAATTCTAGGACATAACTTGAAGACAGTAGAACTATGTACAGAAGATGAGGTAATCAGTACTCCCAACCTAGGAGTAGGTGCGAAGAGCACCGTAGTCGTGGAGATTCTGAAGCAGAAGCAAGGAGCCTGGCGCTTATCTCCACGACTACGGTGCTCTTCGCACCTACTCCAAGGTTGGGGGACTGATTACCTCATCTTCTGTACAGAGTCTTACTGTCTTGAAGTTATGTCCTGGAATTTGTATTGATAAAGCCACTGGATGGCGAAACGTCTACAATAAAGATACCCAGATGTTGCACATGTGTCTTAATTTCATCTTGTCGGTATTATACACCATTCTTGCACAGGCAAAATTGCTGACCTGGAGAGTGTACAAAGAACTTTCATGGCACACATAAGTAAGATAAGGCACCTAAATTACTGGGAATGGTTGAAGTCCCTTGATTTGTATTCCCTGGAACCCAGGAAATGCAGCATTTCCCCAATGAAAAGCAGGGGCACCACGAGTACACTGAGACACAACACAATAAGTGTCAGGGGCTCAAGACTGTTCAACTGCCTCTCAGCATACATAAGGGGGATTACCAATAGACCCCTGGCTGTCTTCAAGAAGGCACTGGACAGGCACCTAAAGTCAGTACCTGACCAGCTGAGCTGTGGTTCATACTTCAGTTTGTGTGCAGCCAGCAGTAACAGCCTGGTTGATCAGACCCTGATCTACCACGAGGGCTGGTCTCAGACAACCAAAGTAATTGGATATACATTATTTCTTACGGGAAATATTACTTCAGTTTTCGCACAAATCAGTTTTTTGCCGATCTTCTGGAAAGGATTAACCCCTTGACTGTCGCAACCCCCAATCCTGAGGTGTCTCCTGGTGTCGCAAAATTTAAAAAAAAAAAAAAAAAAAAAAATTGTTTTTTCTTATGAAATGATAGAGAATCTTTTCCAGATTGTAATGACACCAAAAAAACGAAATTTGATGGAAAACTGACAAAATTGCACTCTTGCGAAGTTAGCGACCTCGGCGATATTTACGAATCGGCAATTTCGCCCACTTTGAGCCCTATTTTCGGCTAATTCCATTGTTCCAGTCAACCAAACTCATAGCTATTTCTTTAGAACTCCGTTTTTTCTATCGAGTGAGTACAATGAACTGCCCATTTACCGATTTCAACTACCCAATAACGTGGTCAGAAATTTGCAATTTGGACAATTTCACAAAAATTAAAAAATGACAATTTCAAAATAAGGTCCAGAATGAACAATGCAGACATTCCTGGCTCTAAAATAACATTTTCTTTGTTCATCAGTCACGTCTCCAGGCCCCTCTGATATTACTCTTGCTTTCTATTTTGAATTTTTATTCAAACAAAAAATAGAAGACTTACTGTTATGCAGACTACTGCAATACTGTAATAATTGTATAAATAACATCAACCCATTCATGACTGCATATTAGAATGGCTAGTTGGACATTTATTGGACAATGGCATCATTTGTTTACTTTTGAACATCGGCAAAAATCAAACATTTCCCCTACTTTGAGCTCCATTTCCAGGTTCTTTTTATAGTAAAACCAAGCAAAATTATCTCTATTTCTATAATGTTTTCCATTCTATCAAATGAGACCAAGAAAACGAGAATACAACCATAAATACTGTACGAAAATAGACCACAAAGTCAACATTTTAATTAAAAAAAAGGGTCGGAGTTTTTTTTTTCTCATTATGCACTGCGTGCTGCAGGATTTTTTTTTTTATATGGTGCACAATGACCACACAGACCCATTCTCTCGCATGTGGGCCTACCAGCTTTCTCCTGGTTGATTTGAAGCCGCTAGAATTTATGAGTATATATACGTCAAACACGGTACCTCGTAAGACGTATATGTACGGCCGCGACAGTCAAAGGGTTAAAAACGAAAACCAGGGTTCCATTGTATATGCTTCAATGTAAACATTGATCTACACATCTCCTACCCATTCTAAAGCCTCCCTGCTCATCTGCAATCCTGCTTTCTGTCTTAACTCAATTTCTTTCAATAATAACCCTACCATACACTTTACCTGGTATACTCAGTAAACTTATTCCCCTATAATTTTTACAATCTCTTTTGTCCCCCTTCCCTTTATATAAAGGGACTATACACGCTCTCTGCCAATCCCTAGGTACCTTCCCCGCTTTCATACATTTATTAAACAAAACCCCAACCACTCCAACACTACATCTCCCCCAGCTTCATAGTTTTTATTCCAATAAAATTGTTTTTCCAGTGTGAGGAAGTTTTGTGAAAGACCAAAAAAATGCGAATGATAATTTGTGGAACCATCAACAGAGATTGATGAAAGATTTTTATTATGTTTGAACTTACTGTTTATCAGTACATTATCTTGGGCATGGAGTAAATGTTTGCATCTACCGGATAAACAAGGTTTTTATGCAATATTTTAGACATACACAAGAGTACAAGTATGAGGTGCGTCTCTCGCACTCGGAAGACAGAGGATCAAGCCTCCACCACATCTTAAGCTGAATGACCCACATGAGTTTAGTGCTTAATATGAATTATTTAATTAAAAGTAGAGAAGAATCCTTCCTTCATGAGTCACATTTACGTATTATAAGAGGCGACTAAAATGGCGGGAGTGAGGGGCTAGTAACCCCTTCCTAGTATTAAGTAGTCTGATAAGCATTAGGTTTAGTCTGCCTGAAGTGCCCTGGCATGGTATACCTGGAGAGGGTTTCAGGGATCAATGCCCCCACGGCCCAGTCTGAGACCAGGCCTCGTGATGGATCAGGGTCTGATCAACCAGGCTGTTACTGGTGGCCTGCACCACTCCTTGCACCAATCAACCACACACTGGTTAACCAGACTGTGACTTTCTTTGTACTTAGGAAATCAAAATTGTAATTACACATTGTAAACTATGCAAAGAAATAAAATCCTTAATCCTTCTGCTGTATAACTAACTAAACGTAAAAAAAAAAAAACTTTACATTTCTTCTTTTTCAGGTCACCTTGCCTGAGTGGGAGATGGCCATTGTTTAAAATAGATTCGTATACTTCTTTCAGATATGCAAAGACTGTTTATTTCAGGTACAATTGGGAGCGGCAGCTGGACGCATCATTGTCACCTATCAGGACCATGACTCACGCATTAAACGCTGGATTATTTGGGGCATTGTCTGTGTAAGTCTCATCGGTTGCTTTTTATTCTAATTTATCTATGCTGCAGGTATTTTATTATATTGCTATTGTGTCGGGCATCTCGTTAGGTTTGATCCAAGGCGAGAGTGACTCCAATCCGATTACCTTTCATTCCCCAAGTGCTCTGTGAATATGGTATAAATAATTGTTCATAATATCATTTGCTAAAATCATCTGTGTTGAAAATATGTAAAGTGTTGAGTAGTGAAATGAGTTGATAGAAATGTTATAAAGGTTTGGGTACTGAGAAAGGACAGCCGATGGGTATGCTGGGAATACAGTCAGTCCTCGACTTAAACACAGTACAGGAGATGTTCAGTGTGTTTATAATATTGTGTATACTGTAATACGTATATTTGTATCATTATTATACACAGTACACAACATCCCCAGCATGTTTGTACATTGAAGACTTCCTGTATTATGAACATATACAGTTCAGGAGGTCCCCAATGTGTTGTACGTCGAGGACTTGCTGTAGATATTTACAAGGCTTGTGTGAGTGAGTTAGGTTAGGGTGAGTGTAGGCAAGTGGTTTTTGTGGTCTTGGTATGCTGTTGAAGTGTGAGCAAGGTAGTGTTTAGGAGAGGACTCAGGGAAACAAGTTGGCTGGACTTGAGCCCTGGCAGTGGGAAGTATAGTACCTGCACTCTAAAACTGGGGTGAGTATGTTGCAGTTTGAAATCTTTTCTCAACTCTGATGGTATAACCATTCTAGCAAGACATAGATTGAACAAACGATGGTGAATGCACTTCCTCTTCGTTTGGGCTTCCGTACCCTAGTGGAAAACAGCCTGTGTGAAAAACAAAAAAAAAAGTGAAGTACTGGGGTTAGAATGATGGGTAAACATGCTAGGACATGTTTAACCTGAGTCAATAGAACTATTGCAGTGCTCCTCTAATCATGAACATAAGAAACAAGGAACACTGTGGTAGGCCTACCAGCCTATACCTGACGGTTCCTTTCAAATCTAAACCCACTAAAAAATATTCGCCCAACCCATTGTCAGTGTTACCCAAGAAATAAGCTTTGATAACCCTATTACTCTTGTGCAAGTCCCACTCAGATACAAACCCTCTCACTAGTGTATTTATCTAAGCTATATTTGAAGGTACCCAAGTTTTCAGCTTCAGTGACCCTGCCGAGTATTTAGAAAATCTGGAAGTTCTTCATTCCACACAATGGCCGGTGAGTGAGGTGAAACGTGCAGACACATTTTCTTGTGCTTTGTTTCCCAGCTCACCTAGGAGTCGTAGCACAGTTTGACTCGTATATTAAATTCTAAGCTTGTCTAGTTTGTAGATTGAGGCCTTTTATAGCTATATTATTATTACAGTCAAACACAAGGGTCATAGAGCTTCCCAGCTATAGTACATACAGTGGACCCCCGCATAATGATATTATTTCAATCCAGAAGTCTGTTTAGGTGCCGTTATAGACCGAATTTGTTCCCATAAGAAATATTGTGAATTAGATTAGTCCATTTCAGACCCCTAAAAATACACCTACAAAAGCACTTACAAAAATAAACTTACATAATTGGTCGAGTTGGGAGTCGATCGTTATCCGGGGGTCCACTGTATTTTAAAAATTGTTTCTTAATGTCTTGATAGTATGGTGTTACTTGATTTTTTATCTCTAAATTATTTACATTTTTCCTTTAGGGTATGCTAGCAGGCTTTCTCTGTAGCTGGCATAAGGAAAGTGGTCCAATCCCGGTCAACAAGAACCTATGGTCGCTCTCCTTTGTATTCGTCACGGCCTGCTTTGCTTTCTTACTTCTGTCATTCCTGTACTTGATTATAGACAAATGGCAGTGGTGGAATGGCAGCCCACTTAGATATGCTGGTAAGTGGTGCAAGTGGCTAGCTGTTCTCTTACTTTCTATTACAGTGGACCCTCGAATTTAGTAGTGCAGTTTCTGTATACAAAACTATTATTATCTTTAAAATGTATTTTTTGTTAATATTTCCCATAGGAAATAATGGAAATCCGATTAAACCATTTCAGACACCCAAAAATATTAAAAAAAAATACATTTTATAGATAAAAATAGTTTTGCATACAGAAACAGCACGACTAAATTCGAGGGTCCAGTGTATATTTAAGTATGTCTGTCTTGTTGAGGTACGAGCCTCAGACATACAATTTCTTGAATACCAAAACTATGACTTTTCATCTCTGTTTTATACTAAATATTTTTGTTCAAATAAAATACCATGCAGAGGAAACAATTTTGGTAGAAAAAGTTGGGATGTTACGTGCAGTTTTTATGTTTTATAAATGTTTTTAATTAACCCTTAAACTGTCCAAACTTAGATCTACATTTTTTTACATGCTTTCAAATGTAAAAAGAAAAATGTAGATCTACATTCGGAGCGCTATGCACGTGAGCGTAGATCTACGTTTGGACAGTTTAAGGGTGAAAAAGTTCTCGACTGGTTTGCATCTGGCTAATCAACTTTGACGAGGGTGATCGTTTTGATAATAAAAATAAATATACCTGCCTAAATAATGAGGAAATAATAAATGACTGACTATTTATTTATTTATTTATTTATTTAGAAATTTTAGCATACATACAGAGGTACAAAAACTACAGATAAGAGCAGCATGCCAAAGCCACTTATATGCATAGCATTAAGGGCGGGCTTAAAATTAACTTAAGATTAACTAAGCAATGATGAAATCAGTGATAAGACATTATTGTAAACAGATAACTATAAAGCACACCACCGGTATTTTTTTTTCATGCATATACAGTGGAACCTCCACTCACGAGTTTAATCCGTTCTGTGACCTTGCTCGCATCTGGATTTGCTTATTTGCAGTCAATTTTCCTGATTTAAATTAATTGAAATGAAATTAATCCATTCCAGTGGAATTCCAGGAACAACAAAATACTTCAGTAATTTCCCTAATATCAACTCCACGGCTTATTTACCTATAACAGTTCATCTAATATGACAAACAATAACATAAAAACATGATACAGTGGGCCATCGTTTTTCATAAGGCTTGAAAATCATAACATTTTTTTCATCAAAACATTGACTCAAAAATAGTTTCTCTCCGACGTGTATGCACAGCCCCGAGCAACCTCACACTCCATTCCCAGCCAGTGTGCCATTGTTTATTAGTGAGTGAGGATGATCCCACGAGTTCATACATTTCATAATATTCCATTTGTTTTAGTGCTTGCAACTGCTAAATAAGCCACCTTGGCTCCAAAGAAAGCTTCTAGTGCCAGCCCTTTGGTAAAGTATGTGACAAACATATAATTTAAGAAAGTTTGTAGAAAAATACGAAAGTGGTGGTGGTAGCGGTAGCAGTTGTGGTAGAGGGTAGTAGTGGTTGTGATAGTGGTAGAAGATGGTAGTGATGGTGGTAGCAGTAGTTGTGATAGGTGGTAGTGATGGTAGCAGTTGTGATAGTGGTAGAGAGTGGTAGTGGTTGAGATGGTGTTAGAGGGTGCCTTCAGTGATTTTACTAACTCCTCCAATGTTGTTGGAGTTATATAGGACTACAGAAAACACTGGCGCCTCAACTGCTGCTTCACCACCATTATGGACGGCTTATGCTCACAGTGACCCTTATACACCCAACAACACCTCTCGTGACATACATAGACTTATTTTATTCATTCTAGAGTATATTCTATGTTATTAATATTGTTTATTATGTCATATTATTTGAATTGTGATAAATAAGCTGTAGAGTTGATATTGGTGTCATATTCTCCAACAATAAACTCGCCTCTCCTCCCTCTGCCCCGTCTGCCATACACCAATAAGAGTCTTCAGTAAAGGTAAGTGTGATGTTAAATGTTCATATATACATTTTATTAGTGCTTTACATTTGTCATTCTTTTCTGCATGTAAATCTATATTTAAGCTTTGGGAAGTGACCCCCGATAAGGACTTGGTACTTAGTCCTTATGGAGGGCGATATCCTTTCCAAACAATAACCTCTTCCCTCTCTCCTCCTCCCTGTCTTCCAACCATCAACAACAACCTTCAATAAAGGTAACTGTCATGTTGAATGTTCATTCTTTTGTGCATGTAAATCTATCTTCAAGGTAAAAAATTTTTTTTTTTTTTTAATTTTTTTTTTAATACTTCTGGGTGTCTGGAACGAATTAATTGGATTTACATTATTTCTTATGGGGAAAATGGATTCGCAAATCGTCAATTTCGATAATGGTCACACACACTCTGGAACGAATTAATTATGAAAAACGAGGATCCACTGTATATACACTAGAATGAATAAAATCGTGTCATTACTTGTATAGCTAGTGGTGGCGACAGCGGGCATTGTTGTTGTTGGGGTACAACTAGGGTACAGCAAGGTTGCTACCAGGGTACAAGAAGGTAGTTTTCAAGGTACAAGGTCTGCCACTACTGCTTCATGTTGTCTGCCACTGTTACCTCATGATGTCTGCTTCCACTTTTGCTAGCGTGTTGAGGTGCTTTCCAGTATGTGAAGGCTGAGGAGCAGTGCCAATCGGACAGGTGTTGGACGGTGACGTCATTTGTTTACTCTTGAACATTACCAAAGAATTGAACATTTCTGCTAGTTTGAACTCAGTTTCAAGGTACTTTTCGTCATGAAATCAATCAAAATCATATCTATTTCTGTAGTATATCTTCCATTCTATTCAGTGAGACAAAAAAAAAAAGAATACAACCATAAAAACCATACGAAAATATGCTGCTAATGGCTGAGAGGTGAACTCCGTTATTTATGGTCCAATTTCTTTCAGTTTTGGTGTACGTTAAGAAGCACCTTTCCATCATACATTACCCGAGTTTCAATAAGATAGTCCAACAAACGACTGAAATACAATTCCCTAGAGCAAGAGCCCCTCGCCAGCATTGAGGAACCTCCCTTGAGGCTCTCTCTCATCTGGAAATTTCGCTTGCAAATGGAAGCAAAAAATCGACAGCGGGACTGCGCGTATCTGGAAATACTCGCTCGTGGATGCACTCATAAGTATACAGTGGAACCTCCACTTAACAGTTCACAAACAGGCAAAATTATTTACAAAGATTATCTCAGTCCACAGCAGTACTTGAACCTGTGTTTGCAGCATCAAGATCAACAGTACTTTAGCCACACAGCCAGACCCCAGATGAACATGGACACCTAGTCAAAATTAATCGGTGAAACCCATGTTGAATCAAATTCTACCACATACAGTGAACTTTGAAAGAGAATTTGGAATGCTTAATAATTCACAAGGCAGAATTATTTGTGCTGATTATTTATTGCATTGTTGATAAAATGGTTATTTAAAAGTCTTTATTGTGCAAAGGCCCTACTTAATATTTTCTTAAAAGTTGCATAAGGAGCCATTCTCTTGCCAGGCTATATAGCTTTTCATTATTGTATTTTTGGGAAATGCTAAACCCTGAAAAATGATTAATTCATTCATGGGAGTGGAATGGTAAACCCACACCATAGGAAGCGAGAAGCAGTCGGGTTCAATCCAAGAGCGGGAGGTAGAGTTCAAGCTCTTGGATCAAGAGCCCTTCGCATGTTAAGTTACCTCCTTTTGAGGGGTGGGGTTGGGAGGTGATGAAGCTTGTGTATGATGGGAAGGGTAGCTCCAGTTCTCTGAATCAAGAGCCCTACATCAGTATAAAGGTGCCTCTCCATCTTCTTGAAGGGATACTGTTTAGACCATCATGATAATTGTTAAAACAGTTCCTTCCTTGCAGGTATGAACTCCATCTTGGTGTATATGGGGCATGAAATTTGTGGTGGATTGTTTCCCTGGTCATGGACGCCAGTTGGAGAGCATCATGCCAATTATCTCATCATGAACCTCTGGGGCACAAGTATGTGGATCATCATAGCCTATATCTGCCACAGACAGAAGCTGTATGTGTCTGTGTAAAAATTCCAAGACTAGAGAGGAGGCAACCAGAAGTGGCCTTGTGTGACAGCCCTACATGTTTTTCATGGGTAAGACTGGCGATCTGTTGGAGTGTGAGCAGGGTAATATTTAGTGAAGGGGTTCAGGGAAACCGGTTATTTTCATATAGTCGGACTTGAGTCCTGGAAATGGGAAGTACAATGCCTGCACTTTAAAGGAGGGGTTTGGGATATTGGCAGTTTGGAGGGATATGTTGTGTATCTCTATACGTATGTGCTTCTAAACTGTTGTATTCTGGGCACCTCTGCAAAAGCAGTGATAATGTGTGAGTGTGGTGAAAGTGTTGAATGATGATGAAAGTATTTTCTTTTTGGGGATTTTCTTTCTTTTTTTTGGGTCACCCTGCCTCGGTGGGAGACGACCGACTTGTTGAAAAAAAAAAAAAAAAGACTGGCCATACCTATTTAACTTTGTGGGTAAGACTGGCCATACCCATTTTTCCTCATGGGGTAAGAAACTATGGTGATGCCCACAAGACCACTCCTGGCAGCTGTCCTATGAGCATAGCCCCAACAATCTTACTAGGCTAGTCAGACCTTTCAAGTGGTGCTAGTTGTGTATTAGTGTAGCATAGGAAAGTCATGGCAATACTCAGCAATAGATATATCTAGAACGTACTTTTTTTTTTATCGAAAAGTCAAATATATTTTTAACTTTTTTAATTCTTGGTGTAAAAATCCAGATTTTAATAATGGCTGGAAAATGCAAAAATGTTTACCAACCAACAAATTGGAATGGCCTAGAACAGTGTGATTATGGTAATGAAAATGTCAGAGGCTAGACTTTGAGATCTCGTCACACCAGATAATGGGTTGGGTTTTGTTAACTGCTCAAACAAGCATCTCGCAAGTTACCAATATGTTTGTTCCAGTGAAAGTATTTTAACCCGTAAACGGTCCAAGCAGATCTACGTTCACATGTGTAGCGCTACAAAAGTAGATCTGTTTTTTTTTTTACATATTTTCAAATATAACAAAAAAAAAGTAGATCAAAGTTTTTTACACTTTCAAATGCAAAAAAAACAAAGATCTACTTTTTTTTACATACTTTCAAATGTTGAAAAAACGTATATATACATTTGGACCGTTTACGGGTTAAGTACAGTGATGGTTCTTAGAATCATAAAAAATTCCATTGCTGCTATTGAATGCTCAACATGTTAGTATTAGCCTTTTTTTTTTTTCATGACAATATTTCAAGCTCATAGGAATGAGTCTGATGATATTTTGTTTACATTTTTCTCTAGTTATAGACACAATTAAATTTGATGAAGATTAAGTTAAGTAAAGCTGTGATGCTCAATATTATAAATTACTTATCCACATTCCATTTGGAACCTGCCATATTTAGTTAGTGTAAAATGAAATACATTGGCAAGCATTTATTGAAGAAAGTTATGGCTTGATAAACAATAATAATGCAAGTTAATTATTCAATATTCCTCCATGAAGTCATGCACTTTGATACTAGCGCCACAAGTACTACAAACACCACTACTACATCTCCCTGGCATTAACCCTTTGACTGTCGCAAGTCCCTTTCTGAAACTGTCATTCTATGTCGCAAAATTTTTGGGAAAAAAATATTTTCTTATGAAATGATAGAGAATCTTTTTCTGATGGTAATGACACCAAAAGTACGAAATTTGGTCAAACTCGAGGAATTACGCTCCCGCGAAGTTAGTGGTCTTGGCGACATATGCACATCAGCGATTTCACCGATTTTGAGCCATTTTTGGCCAATTCCGTTGTTCCAGTTGACCAAACTCATAGCTATTTCTTTAGAACTCCATTTTTTCTATCAGTTGAGTACAAGAAACTGCTCGTTTACTTTTTTGGACTACCCAATCAAGTGGTCAGAAATTGGCAGTTTGGCCAATTTCAAACAAATTAAAAAAGATGCCAATTTCAAAATAGGGTCCAGAATAAACAATGTAGACATTCTTGGCACTAAAATAACATATCCTCTGTTCATTAGTCATGTCTCTAGGCCCCTCTTATATTACTATTGCTTTCTATTTTGATTTTTTATTCATACAAAAAATACAAAATTTACTGTTATGCAGACTACTGTATTATTGTAAAAATGGTATAAATAATATCAGTGCACTTGTGAAAGAATATTAGACTCCCCAGTTGACGTGTATTGAACGTGTGATGTGATTTGCTTACTCTCGAACATTGGTAAAAATCGAAAATTTCCGCTACTTTGAGCTCAATTTCAAGGTCGTTTTCATCTTGAAACTAATCAAAATCATCTCTTTCTGCAATACGTTTCCCATTTTATCACGTGAGACCATGAAAACAAGAATACAAAGTGAAATACTATACGAAAATACACCTCAAAGTCGGCGTTTTAATCCAAAAAGTTTTTTTTTCTCATTATGCACTGCGTGCTGCAGGATTTTTGTGGTGCAAACTGACCACACAAACCCATTCTCTCGCATGTGGACCTACCAGCTTTCTCCTGCTTGATTTGAAGCCGCTAGAATTATTGCGTATACATACGTTCGAAACACTGGCTCGTAAGATATATATATACAACCAAAACAGTCAAAGGGTTAATGGTCAACTAATGTGTATTATTATTATTATAATCAAGGGGGAAGCGCTAAACCCGGAGGATTATACAGCGCCTGGGGGGGGGATGTGGAAGGCATTCAGGCTTAATTCGGGGAACTGGAGCACAGATCCAATTCCCTAAATCAAGAGCCCCTCACCAACATCAAGGCACCTTCCTTGAGGGGACCTAATGTGTAAAGTAGTGTTAATTTCCTCTTTACAAAATGGATAATAAAGACCAAGTACATAGTGATAATTGACTTAAAAATTTGGTATTAGTAAACTCATTTGTGGATTTAATAAAAGTATCTTAAATGCCATATAAATTTAGTTTAGTTCCAGGGTATATCTTGAGCATATTTGTTAATGTCTGGTATACTGAATACTTAACATGGGGTAATACCTGGTAACCAGAATAACATCTATGAAATTTTAAAATAATAAGCCACAATTATACACAGCTGTAGTACTGTATTATCCTCACAGGTTCAGTGATTTTTGTGAGTATAATTGAAAATCCTTGTAATTATGGACAGGCTGTTCATGACCAGTGTATCATGAACCCTTGTTAGTTTTTTCTAAATGTAATTAATACAATATTAAGTTGAGGTATAAGACTGTGCACAAGTTCTTGTTTTTCATCAATATATCTGTTAAGAGTAATGAAACAAAATGTGCAAAATATCATCCACAAGTGTTTACATGCATGAAATTTATATATAAAATAGTTTGCTGATTGATACTTTTACTACATTGTCATTGTGTTGTATCTTGTTAAATTATACCAAATATACTCTTAAGTTGTCTACATATATTGTTACTGCAAACTTTTCTCTCATATATATCACTTAAAATAAAACTTCCTTTATTTTGACAATATCATTTATACTGCCGAGTGACCCTCACGGGTTTAGTACTTCCCATAAGTGTTAGACATGCAAGTGTATTATATGCCGCATATGGTCACAACTGCGCATGTTGAATTTACAGATTGTGTGAAGTATATATTATGGTAATGTAGTATATGTGCTGTATTATAAATTGCTCATGGAGCACATATACTGTATATACCATAGTATATACTGCATAATCTGTAAATTCAGCATATGGAGTTAAATGACCATATATACCGATGAACTGTATGTAGCACATATATATACCATTATCTGCAGCAAATATACACCACATACACCAATTATATGCTGCATGTGGTCTAGACTAGTATATGCTGCACATGTATACTCAGCATATCAGTGTACCTGCCATATATACAGTAGGTTACACTTTCATTCAAATACTTGATACTTTCTGTAATATATTTTAAAAGTATTTGCTATAAAGATGTTATTTTTTTGTGTCTCTATCTTGCTATATAACATTTACAATAATAATCACTGAAATACACGTTTATATTTTGTTTCGTGTTACAATATAATGAATATAAATGTACAGTCATGTAATATTGGACACTAATAAATTTTTTTTACAAATGGCAGTGGAAGTTTTTTCTTTCATTTTACACATAACTAAACATTTTGTACCATTATAAAATACAGCCTCGCCTCACTTAGCGACGTACTCGTTTACCGACGACTCTGACTTACGATGGGCTCTCTGACCCATACCTAAATGTATATTAAGGGCTGATTTCCTCTATTCTGTTTATACAGCAGTGTTATGTATATTGTAATAAACATTTAAAAATAGACCAATGTTATAAATAGTACAAAGGTAACATTAAAACAATATTAAACATGGTTGACACAAATCCACTACATCATAGTATGCTCCTCATTTAGCAACGAATTACTTTAACGACGTGGTCTGAGGAACGGAACTCTGTCGTTAAGTGAGGAGAGGCTGTACTAAAAACTTATAAAACATTTTATAACTCCTTTGGTCTAGACGATGGTGAAGGGCTCTTGATCTAGGGAATTGGATCTGTGCTCCAGTTCCCTGAATACTTTCCATTCCCCCCCACCACAGGAGCTTTATAATCCATATGGGTTTAGCACTCCCTATGATAATATTATATAGCACGCTGTCATATATTGCAATTTTTTATACTGACTGAACTTATGCATTTACGAGCAATACAAAGAAAGGTCTTCATAGTACAAATCATTAGTTTCAGTGCTCTTTCAACCACATTTATGAAAAATTGCAATATATATAGGCTCTTCATGTGAGAGCTTATTTAAATAAGACTTAATGCTGAGCTAACATATGCCCATGACTGGAGGCCAAACTACATTTATGGACTGCTTGATCAAACACTGTTTCTACTAGCAGCATGCGGGCCAACATGAATAAAGTTTTTGCAGTCTCATCACTAATTCAGTCCACTCTCCCTCAAATATCTGAGTGTTACTTGGTACATTCAGCCAATAAGTTGATGAATCTTCTCATAGCCAGCATTCACAAGAAATTTAAAGGTGGAGTCCTCCTTTAGATCTCCGAGCTTGTCAGAGGACAGCAAATCTTCAGCGGGGATCAGCAGCTCCTGCATATCGCTACCTGAAACAACAATTACAGTTAAAAATCCCAAGTGAAACAAAGTGCTCCAATACATTTGTGTGGCATCTCTAAAACTGAAGAATTATCATTTACAAAAAACAGGTTTAATAAATCATACAAATTGCCTCAATTATAGAGTAAAATTAATTTCCTATATAACAGGTCCCCAATTTACAAACAACTGCACTTAAAACTGGGGTTACTTTAGAATTGATAAATGTCTCACAAATGTTATCCTGTTGACACAAACTTCATAATTTTTTTTTCTGTTATTCACCAAATGCATTTATATTTTACACTGGTTAAATTTATGCATATGTGAAGGGCTCTCATTTGTTTACCAGAAACTGGTCAAGAAGTGTAGATTTATATATTACAATTTAAAGCTGAATTATTTTATTTTTCTTAGTTAAAACTAAGTTCACTGATATTACAGTACACGTGCATAAGCGGAGAGATTGTTTGGTACAGACGGTTAATGAATAGTACACCTAATCGCAAATTTTTTAAACTAAATTATAAAATAAATCACCTTAAGTAATGTTATTTAATGTGCATATGCTTTGTGTGTGTTTTAAGCTCACTTGTTTGGGGAAGAATGGTCTCCTGGATGGCAACACACCACAACTCTTCCTTATACACACTGCAACCTTCACTACACCATCCAACACCTCATGTCAAAGCATATAATACACTCACTATAACCAGTGAGATGGGTAGCATATGTAAGGAATATTGTCAGATATGACAGGAAGGAAGTGCTGTTGCTATCCCATACAAAAGGAACTTACCTAGGTATTGCACAGTGATATTAATTACATTGTTAAAAAATATATTAGATGTGGAATATTATGCTTCAGAATGTATCTACCAGTATAGCTTACATTTCTAGTTCCAAACAAGCAAGTTGCAATCAAGTGCAGGAATGCATTAGGGCCATAAGTGGCTTATTAAGTACCAGTAATATGCAAGTTATAAATTATGAGAGTTGCTAAACACTTGAAATTTAATCTAGGAAACAGTTTTGTATGGAACAGGAGGGGGGAGGGGTATTCCACCAGTACCATATCACTGAAACCACCACTTGTCAGTATGAATGGGAATACTCACAGAAAAAAAGTTAGATTAGGTTTGCTGACAGTTTAGCTCTGGGCAAATGTATTCTGAGCACGACTTAAGAAATCGTAATGACTCTATGACCGCGGGTTCAATCCCGGCCGGGGGTATGGTGTATTCTGAGCACCTCTGCAAAAACAGTGATAATGTGTGAGTGTGGTGAATGATGATGAAAGTATTTTCTTTTTGAGGATTTTCTTTCTTTTTTGGGTCACCCTGCCTCGGTGGGAGACGGCCAACTTGTTGAGGAAAAAAAAAAAAATCACTGCTAGTAACCAAAAGCCTACACTTTTTCCTGACCTTGAGCATTTGAGATGTGGGTGGATTTTGAGATTTTTTTTGTGGGGGGAGCACACCTTACATGATTGAAAATATAGTACTATATCAATAATATTAAATAGTTTTTATCCTGTTTCCCAAATTCACATGGAGGAATGGCTCTTACACAATATGCAAGAAAATATGTGAAACAAAATTACCTTGGGTAAATGCTAATTCTATGGTCTTGAACAGGACAGTGTCACTGATGGCATCGAGAGGATTATCTGTGTCCATGTGTTGCCAGGAGTTTCTCAACACAGCGCGCACCCAGATGTCTCGCTTAAGCTCGTACACTTCCTCTAACGGCACAAATGACAGGAGGTCTAGTGCCTTCTTGAAGTCAAATTCATTAGCATAAAAATTTTCTTCACTGGTGTACAGCTGAAAGAAATTATAAAGGACAAATTTTAATTCATATAAAGTTGTGAAATATTAATAGGGTGATATAACAAGAGGAAGCCAGAACCCTCCCAGGGTTCATCCAATAAGAAGAATGGGAGAATATAAGGTTTGATCAAGGTTCCCTCAGCATCAAGGCAAAAGACTAATGTTTTACATGGTCTACGCCCCTCAAGGAAGGTTCCTTGATGTTGGTGAGGGGCTCTTGATTTAGGGAATTGGATCTGTGCTCCAGTTCCCCGAATTAAGCCTGAATGTCTTCCACATCCCCCCCCCCCCGGCCCTGTATAATCCTCCGGGTTTAGCGCTTCCCCCTTGATTATAATAATAATAATACATGGTCTACGAGCTTAATTATATTATACACTAGCTACATTGACGCACCAGCTCCACAAAACCATTCACAAGTGACCTGGTAAAAATGTATAGCACATTACAGTATGTACACAGATGCAATCAAAAACTAATGTAAGAGAGGAAATACCTGTACTGACCTCATCACAATTACAGACTGCATTTTCTCAGATACTAATGCATTCACGGAAAGGAAAAAAATATATGGAGATTTGATGTTTTAATTCCAGATATTTTTTTTTTTAAATTATATCCCCTCAAGGGAGGTTCCTTGATGCTGGTGAGGGGCTCTTGATCTAGGGAATTGGATCTGTGCTCTGGTTCTCTGAATTGAGCCTGAATGCCTTCCATCCCCCCCCCCCTACTTTTGCTGTATAATCCTATGGGTTTAGCGCTCCCCCATGATTATAATAATAATAATTTTAAATTATATAGCAGAGATTAATTGCCATGGAAAATTCCAAAGATTTTTTTCAGTTATTTACTGCTTGCCACAAGTATCAAAAGATCCAGACATGAATAATATGACTTTGTGCAAGACAAGGAGAAGCTGAAAAATAAATAAATAAATGAGGACAGTGAGGCTCAGGTTAGGGTGTATAGGAGAGATTACTTTCCAGTAAAAGTAGGTCTTAAACAGGGATGTGTAATGCCCCCATGCTTGTTTAAGATATTTATAGATAGTGCTGTAAAAGAAGTATATGCTAGGTTGTTGGGGAGATGGGTGGGATTAAAGTATGATGAATCAAATACAAAATACGAGTTGACACAGTTACTTTTTGCTGATGATACTCTGCATTAGGGAGATTCTAAAGAGAAGTTGCAAAGGTTAGTGGATGAGCTTGGGAAGGTGTGTAAAGGTAGAAAGTTGAAAGTGAACATAGAAAAGAGTAAGGTGATGAGGCTATTAAACTGATACTCCCTCCCATATTACAGGGAGGGAGTATGGCAAAATGAATGTGTTCAGATATTTGGGAGTAGACTTGTCAGCAGATGGGTTTATGAAGGATGATGTTAACCATAGAAATGATGGAGAAAAAAAGGCAAGTGGAGACAAAAAAAAAAAAAATCCATGGAGGCAAAGAAGGTAAAGTACAAGAGTACAGTGGTACCAACACTCCTATATGGATGTAGCTTGGGCTGTAAATACTGCAGCAAGGAGGAGGCTGGAGGCACTGGCGATGTCATGTCTAAGGGCAATGTGTGGTGTAAATATTATGCAGAGAATTTGTAGTGTGGAAATTAGGTGGAGGTGTGGAGTTACTACAAGTATTAGCCAGAAGGCTAAAGAGGAATTGTTGAGGTGGTTTGATCATTTAGAGTGGATGGAGCAAAATAGGATGACTTGGAGGGTATATAAATCTGTAGTGGAGGGGAGGAGGGGTAGGGGGTCATCCTAGGAAAGGTCGGAGGGGGTAAAAGAGGTTTCGTGGGCGAGGGGCTTGGACTTCCAGCAGGCATGTGTGAGCATGTTAGATAGGAGTGAATGGAGACGAATGGTTTTTGGGACCTGACGAGCTGATGGAGTGTGAGCAGGGTAATATTTTGTGAAGAGATTCAGGAAAACCGGTTAGCCAAACTTGAGTCCTGGAAGTACAATGCCTGCACTTTAAAGGAGGGGTTTGGAATGTTGGCAGTTTGGAGGAACTTCTGAACTGTCGTATCTGAGCGCCTCTGCAAAGAAAGTGATTATGTATGAGTGAGGGTGAAAGTGTTGAGAAACGCACCCACATGCAAAGAATGAACTGGACTTACATGAACAAGTTCGGTAGGAGAAAGAACTCTCATACTATCTGGGTCGAGGGAGTGTGCAGTGAGGACTGGCTCAGGTAGCTGCTCCTGATAGATAATGAGTTCCTCCTCCAAGCTCATGGTGCCATCCTCCAGCATGCTTGTTTCTCTCGACCCTGGCATAGTGGATGCTAGGTTACACAGCTTACTTAAACTCAGCAGTGTCTGCAAAGTTAAATCACTGAATAAATACACCGACTCATTTTACCACAATGGTCATAGCCAACTAAGATGTGATGGGCCACAGAAGGGAGCACTATTACATATTCATTAAGTGACCTGCCAAAAGTGCATCAACATCACAATTCAAATAATACTCTGGCCTACAACATCCCAACCAATTTTTTACAGTAAAGGTTCCGAGTCTCACACCTCCAACACTCTAGTCTGGCTACACACTTTCCCTGAATGCCTTCGTACAAGAATATGGGTCATAAGAAAATGCACGACAAAAATACAAAGCAAGCTTAAATTCCAGATAATAAAGTGAACTTTTTCAAGAATTGTTTAAAGATGATACAGAAAAGGTGATATTATTGAGGAACTTTATAAAATAACCTATAACTACTAGTGGAATTTCTGCAAGAAAAAATTGGACATTTTATTAAGTTAAGGTGTTCCTATTAATTGGATTCAAATTTTGGAAATACTGTAATTTAAACCAATTCAGTGGCAAGACTAATGGACAAAAAATTTAGCATGAGCAGTGGAATAAAAGCTGAAAAAATTAATTTTTTTTTTATATATTTTAATAAGACTGAAAAATTTATGTACTATCAGCTCACAGGTGCAGTCAATTAAAAGCTCATGCATAGATACACCCAGTAAAAAAAAATATATATAAAAAAAATATTCTAAATTTGATCTCTCATGTTTAATCAAAACAATATGAATGAATGTGGTTCTATCACAAATGCCACTAGGAATGAAACTTGGTAAATAACCCAAATGTGAAAACTTCTCATTAACTTTGGTCATTAAACATGTATGAAATGAACATTTACAAATTTCTATCTTTTATATCACTATGTGATTTCGGTTTATACACCATCTGCCAGGTACCCGTGTATTACATACAGTGAGAGGTAAGTCACCCTCGAACTGGAGGACCCCAAGTAAGAAGACAGAAGAAAGAAGATGAACGACACCCCCTCACAAAGGGGGGTGGCCACCGCCGGGTCACCATCTGGAGAAGACCCGGGCCGAAAGTACTGGCGAACCTACATGAATGAAGTGAGAGACACCAGTACACTACTTTTATCATTATATTACACTTAGGCAAATGGACATAAACAGAAATCGTAACATCCATTGATGTACCTCACAAATCAACAGCCGAATACTTATATAGAGAAGCAGGAGACTGCCAGGAATATTTAAAATGGAGCATTTTTTTGTCATCAGTAAGCTATCTAGGTTAACTTTAATGAACCTTTTACAAAATTTGTGATCCAAAGTAGGAAACTCCATCACTCATTCAAAGGCTGTCTTTCCAGAAGTGCACAAACATCACTTTTCAAAATGACTCTCTGGCCTGCAACATTCCTACCCGTCCTGCAAAGTGTATACACTGTACTTCTCCACCTCCAGAATCAAAGTGCCTAAAGCTGGTTTTCCTGAATCCCTTCATAAATGTTATGTTACTCATCAGCAACACATCAGTTCCTAAAAACCACTCGTCTCTAGGCTGATCAGATTAGTCTTTACATAACTGGGGAAAGCTACAAATCTCAAATGGTCTTTAACCTCTGATTACATCCCTCTTTGTCCTGTTTCATAATTAGAGAAGTGATGCACAATGGCTGTTTTGCACACTGTACAAATGAATGGAGATACTACCATCTTATCTATATGACAAAAGAAAAAAACTTGTTGCAAGCTTTGCACTCTGGTAGGATTCCAAGTCTTCGTCTCATCAGCATGTAAGAGAACAGGTAAATCTTACCTGGAGTAAGAGATACCAGAAGCATCAGTGGCAGGAGGAGAGGCAAGAACCACTGTTATGAAGTGTATTAGTTTGAGGAAATGCAAGTTTAACATTCAGAAGATGGAGGGTGTTATTACCATTCTGTAAATTAGAAATACAGCGGAACCCCGGTTTACGATCAGCTCCCAATGCGACCAATTATGTAAGTGTATTTATGTAAGTGCGTTTGTATGTGCATGTTTGGGGGTCTGAAATGGAATAGTCTAATTCACAATATTCCTTATAGGAACAAATTCGGTCAGTACTGGCACCTGAACATACTTCTGGAATGAAATAATATTGTAAACCGGGGGTCCACTGTACAGTACAGTATAGAGAAAGCAAAGTACATGTACAGGAGTTTTCACTGGAGAAATGAACTTAGGAGAGAAGAAAGTTCATTCAGCATTTCATCTAATATTAGGCAGAGTTTAAGAAATCAAGAAGACAGCCAAGGTGAGAGGATGAAATGTGAAGAGTAGAAATTTCAGCTCGTAAAAATTGAAGATCAGAGATGTGGAAGCCATGGAGATGGAGAAACATGAGCTCTTCTCATGACAGATGCTGCAGTGAATGTACATGCCACAATGCATAAAAAGAAAAGCCTGTCACTGAGCAATGGACATGAACATCAAGGAATGTAGACAGCATATTAGATAACCCTTCAGCTTTGAACTTGATAAACAACGTAAGATCTATTAACGGTAGAGAGCAATAACATCTCCACAATGAAGCCAGATAGAAGAACAAATACTACAGTTAGAAGCAGAAAAGTTTTGAAACACTGTACTCCTGTTGAAACCCCTGAATGGGTTGCAATGATTATTATGTATATATATAATTATTATCTTTTCATATAATTTTAAACTGCTTATATTTGCAATAATAGCTAAATCGTGAATATATTGCTTTATAATATTATTTGACATAATGTTCTTAGGTAGGATGTTATATATTATGTGCTCAGTTCAAGTCTTGATTGTCTAACTACTGTAATTATTGCTTGTGGCTCGTTAGACTGCCGGCTTCTGTTTCTGAGCTGCAGCTATCCACGGAGCTATCACGTGATCGAGGGGGGGTGTCCTCACCTCGCCTGAAGTATTCAGTCTGGTCTAGACTCGCTGTGTGGTTGGACAGATTGTCTGTCTCATTATTCTTGTTAGTTCTGGAGACTCTGTTCACAGAACATTGTATAGACTTAGTGATTTTCGACGTTGTACTGAGGTTGTGTGTCGCATAGACACTCTAAACAACTCAGGTCCTGAGCTGTAGCTTCTGACCTAATTTGTACTGGTACCTGTGTATTATCACAGTCAGGGATTTTCTTATGCTGAACTTAGATTCAGTAGTATGGGAGTTTTGTGACTTTTGTGGAGGATCTGCAGATGGTCCCTACTTAGTGTCGTTATGTCATCTCCTCGTTCCTGATTCTGTGTCGCAGTTGCTTGTTATATTGCTATTGAGCTTAGCATTCTTTTTATTGTTCAAGCAGACTGTTCTGACTGCCAGTTGGTCAAGAACTTAGTTTATTTGAGGACTTTGTCAGTCACTTGTTTAAGTCTAGTCGAGTCGTGAGACATAGCGAACTACTTAGAGCACTTACACACATACATACACACTTACTTGTACATATTTGTAATATCTTATTAAATGTTAATGTACCAGACGGTACTTAAGAATTATAAATGTGATATGTGCTTTCAGCACAATAATATTGTACTCGAGAGAAGTGATATTATTTTGATTACTGTGATTAATTTAATTTAATATGATAATATACCTCTAGACTTAATAAATTTATTAAATTTTAATTTCTCTAGTTAGTAGCCTACCAGTTGTAATCCTGAAGCACTATTGAATCATACTGAATCCTAATGGATAATTGGACAAGGATACTGACTACTTGTTACGAAAACCCAGTAACAGGCTGGATGCTAGAGGGGCAGTCCTTTCTAGTATTCACTGGAGATCTCTAAGCTTTTAGAATCGCATTTTTTGTAACAACTCCAAAAAAAGGTTAGCAAGAACTGGGATTAAAGGTAAGGTCACAGCAACACCAAAGATTTGAAACTAGTAAATACCTTACATGAGGAATGAGTTACAATCAACACAAAGACAAATAAGATCAAGAAAGATCAGTATGGCCATTCACTGTCCTACACTCTGAGAAAACTAACAACAAAATTATAAATGCATAGAAGTATCAGATGGGACCTAATGCTCAACAATAATAAAATCCTAAGAACGGAGGTTATACCACAAAGTTTGCTAAACCCTTGACTTTTAATGGACTAATAAGGGAGGCAGATGGCCTGTAACAGCAACTGTGGGGGACAGACAAGACTGTTTTATTGTGAGTTACCCATTTAACCAAGTGCCAAAGTATCAGTATCAGGGATATTGGCTAATTTTGATGGAATTGGTCTAAAATTGAGCATCAGCATTAGCAAAAATTTTGGCAGTAACAGTAATAATGGACAATTATGTAACTAATGCACTTTGTCCATTGCTTTTGAATCAGTTAACACAGCCAATTTTGTCCTGTATTTCCAAAGTCCATTAAAATCACAGTTCATTTAATCAAGGATTTACTGTACTACCTTCTTTCTGCTGAGGTATGCAGTCTCCTCTAATGCCAGCTGGCGGAGAGTTGAAGATGCAGCTGTAAAATCCCTCGTTTGAATGTGATGGAGCCAAGCAAGAGATGTATAATCCTGAAGGAAGCGTGACAAGTCTCCCTGAGTCCCGTGACTCAGGAGACGACCTCGTTTACCAGTCTCCAGGTACCACCGGAACACAAAGTCTGAGAACCCCTGGAAACAAAAACACTGGCATTATTACTGTTATGTGTTGTGACTATTCACTGGACATTTGTGCTCTTCATTCATGAAATCGTAATGACACGATTGCAAACAATCCACGGTATGGGTGGGGACTGAACTCACAGCAAGTGAGCAGTAAGACTCCTGGCCAGTACATAAGTCACTGGGCCAGCTGGCCCGTACGTAAGCCACTGGGCCAGCTGGCCCATTGGCTTATGTACTGGCCTGGAGTTTTACCACTCACTTGTCGCGAGTTCAATCCCCACCTGTACCGTGATTTGTGCTCGTTACAGCATCTCCCACCAAGGCAGGGTGACCCGAAAAAAAATGCTTTTACCATCGTTCACACTATCATTGTCTTGCCTGAGGTGCACAGATACACCAATTTAGATGTGCCTCATAAATTTAATTTGTGACAATATATCAAAATAAATATAATTCCAGTCTTTGCAAGAGTCTGTTTATGTATTTTGCTCTGAGAAATATTAATTAAAAGCATAAAACATGAAGAGCAACTGTAAATAAATGTTCTTTGCTTACATGTCAACTACAGTGGAACCTCAGTACTCAAACAGCTCCATACTCGAACAATTCAGTATTCTAATGCTTTGTTCGGTAAACAAATCACTTGGTAGTCAACTGTTTGATCGGCATTTGACCAAACAAACACAACCTGGCGGAACTTAGCAGTAAACTATTTTGTTTTTTTCACATTTTTAGGCATTTTTTAATATTATTTGTATAAGTAAGTCACCATGGGGCCTAAGACGGCTAGTGATAACAGCCAACCAAACAGAAAATTGGTTGGGAAAAATTCATTCTGTACTCGAAGAGATCAGCACTCAAACAGCCTCCTGGAACCAATTAAGTTTGAGTGCCGAGGTTCCACTGTATTGCTGCGAGTTAATTCAGTGAAGAACTGACATGATCTTGTTCATAAGATTTACTCACAGATGACAGCATTTTAGAGGGGGCACCACTACAACAGTGACAGATAACTTGCTTGTGCTCCGTGTGTACATGTTAACTAAAAGTCATCCATAACTTTCACACTATCAATGTTTAGGATGACAGGAACACAGGACATATAAAAAAAATCAACATTTGTTTACAGAGTAAAGCAACAACTTATGGCAAGTGTGCCATTTAGTGACAAAGAAAAATAACAGCATGTGAGTATATAAAACCCATTAACACAATATATAGTACAAACTTACTACCGTCCTGCCAAGTGAATGTAAAATGAAAGCCTGTACTTGTTTTACATGATGGTAGGATTGCTGGTGTTTTTTCTGTCTCATAAACATGCAAGGTTTCAGGTACGTCTTGCTACTTCTTCTTACACTTAGGTCACACTGCACATACATGTACAAGCATATATATACACACCCCTCTGGGTTTCTTCTATTTTCTTACTAGTTCTTGTTTATTTCCTCTTATCTCCATGGGGAAGTGGAACATAATTCTTCCTCCGTAAGCCATGCGTGTTGTAAGAGGCGACTAAAATGCCAGGAGCAAGGGGCTAGTAACCCCTTCTCCTGTATATATGTATTACTAAATGTGAAAGGAGAAACTTTTGTTTTTCCTTTTGGGCCACCCTGCCTCGGTGGGATACGACCGCTGTGTTGAAAGAAAGAAGAAATAGTACAAACTGAATGAAATTTGCTATCATCAACAAGACATGTATCTAAATATGCACTTCAACTTCCTTGTCAGCTTGTATTCTCCTCGTTAGTTTCATGTTGTTTGCGAACAGGAATACCTCCTACTCTATCCCTTGTGTCATGTCATTCACACATACAAGAAACAGCACTGGCCCTAGGACTGACCCTTGTGGAACTCCACTCAACACATATGCCAATGTAAAAGGCTGAAGATTTAGAGCAAGTGTACCTCTGCTACATAGATGCAATACTAATATCCAGGAAATAATCACAAATAAAATAAGAAATCGTTATTATTTTATACATGGGGAGCTCTAAAGCTACAGGGGTAACACAGTGAATATGGAATAAAAGTTAATTAGGTTTGTCCCAAGGAAGGGATCCAATTCTATTGATCAACAGTCCTTTAATTTTTTTTTTTTTATTATCACACTGGCCGATTCCCACCAAGGCAGGGTGGCCCGAAAAAGAAAAACTTTCACCATCATTCACTCCATCACTGTCTTGCCAGAAGGGTGCTTTATACTACAGTTTTTAAACTGCAACATTAACACCCCTCCTTCAGAGTGCAGGCACTGTACTTCCCATCTCCAGGACTCAAGTCCAGCCTGCCGGTTTCCCTGAACCCCTTCATAAATGTTACTTTGCTCACACTCCAACAGCACGTCAAGTATTAAAAACCATTTGTCTCCATTCACTCCACTCAAACACGCTCACACATGCCTGCTGGAAGTTCAAGCCCCTCACACACAAAACCTCCTTTACCCCCTCCCTCCAACCTTTCCTAGGCCGACCCCTACCCCGCCTTCCTTCCACTACAGACTGATACACTCTTGAAGTCACTCTGTTTCGCTCCATTCTCTCTACATGTCCGAACCACCTCAACCCTTCTTCAGCCCTCTGGACAACAGTTTTGGTAAAAAGGAAACTCATTTTTCTTTTTCGGGTCACTGTGCCTTGGTGTGAGACAGCTGGTGTTAAAAAATCCTTTCCCAGCATCAAGGGATAAATAAGAGATGAAGAATTAGATACATGTGCAACATGTGGTTATCTTCATAACCAGATGTTGCAAACGTGTCTTAAATGTTTATCTTGTCGGTATTATATACCATTCATATACAAATAAAAGGATAAATAAAGAAAAGGAAAGACAAGAATTCAAGCAATGATAATGTGTAGCCAGTAAGGCATCTATGAGAGAAGGGATAATTTGTTTTTTTTTTGTGAATATTTCTTCAGTGTAATGTGGTTTTTCTAACCATTTTCTCAGCTATTTAAAACAGATAACCAATTGAAATGTCAGTATATATATGTTCCATGTCATCACTCCTGAAGGAAGCAGAGCCATTAGAAGAATATTATCAGACAGTGGAAGACACACAACTTATAAGAGTTCATTGGTTTGCCACACTTACATCAGATCCAAACTGGGTCATGTACTGGGCAAGTCTCTCTTGGTTGTCTGTGCGGTCACACACTTCTACCAGCGTGCGGAAGTCGCAGTATTTCTCAGCCAGGCCCACTGCTTGGTCGTACTGCTCACCTTGCACTGTTGAAGTACAAAACTATACTTGCAACCTTGGAAAAACATGTAAATCATGAACTATACTGGAAAAATTGTATAAACTAATGTATGGTGATGCAATATGCAGCTGAAACTATAATTTACCAAGTGGCTGAATGAGGTTATAACGATCCCTCTCATAGGCACGTGTGAGGGCCTGGTGGGAGTCGTGGCTGACAGCCACCAGGGAACGCAGCTGAGGCTGGTAGCCAGTGAGAATGACATCAGAGAGATCAACCATCTGTGCATACAGCTTGGCTCTAGTGGCACCATCCTCGGCACGGACCAAACCAATCTGCCAGTAAAGAAAACTAATACCACCTGCACTTGCTACTTTTAAAATGGAGATTGTAGCAACTCAAAAGAGACTTTGCAATGTAAAATACTTTAAAATACAGTGGCCCTCGTTTTAAAATACAGTGGTCCTCGTTTTTCGTAATTAATCCGTTCCTGGAGGAACTACTATAAACGAAATTTACGATTTGCAAATCAATTTTCCCCATAAGAAATAATGTAAATACAATTAATCCGTTCCTAACACCCAAAAGTATTAAAACAAAAAAATTTTTTACATGAAATATACATGTAGTACATAAACAATACAATGGGAAATAATGAATGAAACATTAACAGCATAACACTTACCTTTATTGGAGATTCTTCTTAGTGTATGGAAGACTGGAGGAGGAGAGAGATTGGATTGTTTACAGTTTTCACTCTAGTCCTGTCTCGCAAAGTAACTGTGGAGAGAGCTCTGTTTCTGGCGTCTCTTTAACACTTCCCTAAAATGGCTCAAGACTTTGTCACTGTACATATTTCTCACCTTCTTTACCACAGGTCTGGCACTAGGAGCTTTCTTTGGAGCCATGGTAGCTTATTTAGTCCTTGCAAGCACTAAAATGAGTGGAATATTATGAAATATTTCGTAGGAGCATTTGAGGGGACCTTCACTCACTGGTAAACAATGCCAGACTGGCTGGGTAGGGAGGCCTCCCCGGCTCACACCGTGCGTACACGTCCTGGACGAACTACTATTCGCGAGTCAACCTATGAAAGGCGAGTCCATGTTTATACGAAAATACCCCTATGATTGGCGAAATTTACGATTGCCGAGAACTACGAAAAGCGAGGGACCACTGTACTGTATATAATTTATACAGAAGTTTTAATGCAAGATAGTGAACACTACCGAGCTTGCCAAATTATTAATAAATAATCAACACCATTATATCTCACTTTGATATTCATGGCCACATTAATTACAATATTTTAAAAGTTAAAAATATATTTTGGTGTGAAAAGGTAAATCCTGTACCTTGACAGTAGTAGTGTGTTGTTCCAGCAGCAATGTCCGAGCTCCACGAGTGCCCTGGGAAGCAGTCCATGGAGTGTGTTCCAGCGGTGGGTCACTCGTGGTTCCTGCAACACTAGCAATGCTGCCCGAGGCAATTTTAGCTCCTCGCAGCAGGGCCAGGATGAGCGAGTTCACCGAGTGTATTGTTGCGGGAGCATCCCGAGGAGCCACATCAGCTGCTAAAACCTGCCAAATTTGGATAGATTAATTTTCTTTCTTTAAGATAATACAAAAATGACCAATATTTGTTTACTTTATACATATTTTTTTGTGTCTTCATATAAAATAACTTATAACATCCAACTGATGAATCAGAATATAAAATCAGAAATAGACAATATTCCTCAACAGGAATAATGAAAAGTATAAAAAGAAAACTTGCTAATCTGTTTAATAAACTACTGATAACAGTGACACAGACTGTCAAGTCTTTACAGAAGTGATCAGTGCTAGAAGTGAAAGATTCACAAATAACACAGTAAGGTCTGTCTTATTTCATCAAATTGATAAAAATAGATAATTTGCAATTTCACGAGGAAGTGGAGAGGAATCCTTCCTCCATAAGCTATGTGGGTTGTAAGAGACGACTATAATGCCAGGAGGAAGGGGCTAGTAAACCCCCCCTTCTGTATAAATTACTAAATGTAAAAAGAAAACTTTCATCTCTTCTTTTTCAGGTTACCCTGCATCAGTGGGAGACAGCTGGTGTGTTAAAAAATAATCATGTGAAGGAGGGACGATAGGGTTGGAGAGGAGGTCTGACTACAAAGGACAGAGCAGAAGGATACAAGAAGGATGTATAAATCTGTGGTGGAAGAAGGAAGGGTAGCGGTCATCCCAGAATGTCTGGAGGGAGGAAGTGAAACAAGTTCTATGTGGTATAGGCTGGAGCATCCAGCAGGTCTTTGTGAATGTGTTACATCAGAGTGGAGACAGGTGATTTTTAGAGTTTGACATTCTGCTGAAGCGAGCAAGGTAACATTTATGAAGGGATTTAGAAAAAACAGTTAGCTGAACTTGTGTTTATCTGGAGTTTATCTGGAGAGAGTTCCGGGGGTCAACGCCCCCGCGGCCCGGAGGTGGGAAGCACAGTGCCTGCACTTCGAAGGAAGGGTGGAAATGTTGCTGTTTCTTATGTCTTCACACTTCTAGCAAGCCAGCTATTGAATGATGGTGAATGTGTTTTTTTCTTTGGCAGTCACCCTATCTTGGTGGTAAAAAAAACAAAAGCAAAAAATAAATGCACTCAAGCATAAGGAAGGAAGGAAGTAAACAAAATGGGTAACCAGTGAGATGAAAGGGAGAATAAGAATAAAAATTCTCATGGTCATAATTAAGTGTTATAGTTGCTTTTTCAACAATCTTGAATTAAAGAAAAAACTGCTTGCCCAGAAGAATGGGCTTCTTGAAATATACAAGCAGAGTTGGAAGAGAGAGAAACCTTACTCACATCGTCTTGTGCTCGTAGCAGCCCCCAGATGATGTCCTCTATCTTGCTCACCCGACGATAGAACAGGTCAGAGTGAGTCAGCTTGCCCTCAGGGGATTCGTTACGATCCAAGAGTACATGCCTGCAAGTAAACAACTTCTTGAAAAATACATCGCTTTGTTCAAAAAAGTACCAGACACCGCAGAACATGGAGGGAAGGAATGTCTGAGTACCAGACACCGCAGAACATAGAGGGAAGAAATGTCTGAGTACCAGACACCGCAGAACATGGAGGGAAGGAATGTCTGAGTACCAGACACCGCAGAACATAGAGGGAAGAAATGTCTGAGTACCAGACACCGCAGAACATGGAGGGAAGGAATGTCTGAGTACCAGACACCGCAGAACATGGAGGGAAGGAATGTCTGAGTACCAGACACCGCAGAACATGGAGGGAAGGAATGTCTGAGTACCAGACACCGCAGAACATGGAGGGAAGGAATGTCTGAGTACCAGACACCGCAGAACATGGAGGGAAGGAATGTCTGAGTACCAGACACCGCAGAACATAGAGGGAAGAAATGTCTGAGTACCAGACACCGCAGAACATGGAGGGAAGAAATGTCTGAGTACCAGACACCGCAGAACATGGAGGGAAGGAATGTCTGAGTACCAGACACCGCAGAACATGGAGGGAAGAAATGTCTGAGTACCAGACACCGCAGAACATGGAGGGAAGAAATGTCTGAGTACCAGACACCGCAGAACATGGAGGGAAGGAATGTCTGAGTACCAGACACCGCAGAACATGGAGGGAAGAAATGTCTGAGTACCAGACACCGCAGAACATGGAGGGAAGAAATGTCTGAGTACCAGACACCGCAGAACATGGAGGGAAGGAATGTCTGAGTACCAGACACCACAGAACATGGAGGGAAGAAATGTCTGAGTACCAGACACCACAAAACATGGAAGGAAGGAATGTCTGAGTACCAGACACCACAGAACATGGAGGGAAGGAATGTCTGAGTACCAGACACCACAGAACATGGAGGGAAGAAATGTCTGAGTACCAGACACCACAAAACATGGAGGGAAGGAATGTCTGAGTACCAGACACCGCAGAACATGGAGGGAAGGAATGTCTGAGTACCAGACACCGCAGAACATGGAGGGAAGAAATGTCTGAGTACCAGACACCGCAGAACATGGAGGGAAGGAATGTCTGAGTACCAGACACCACAGAACATGGAGGGAAGAAATGTCTGAGTACCAGACACCACAAAACATGGAGGGAAGGAATGTCTGAGTACCAGACACCGCAGAACATGGAGGGAAGAAATGTCTGAGTACCAGACACCACAAAACATGGAGGGAAGGAATGTCTGAGTACCAGACACCACAGAACATGGAGGGAAGAAATGTCTGAGTACCAGACACCACAAAACATGGAGGGAAGGAATGTCTGAGTACCAGACACCACAAAACATGGAGGGAAGGAATGTCTGAGTACCAGACACCACAAAACATGGAGGGAAGGAATGTCTGAGTACCAGACACCGCAGAACATGGAGGGAAGAAATGTCTGAGTACCAGACACCACAAAACATGGAGGGAAGGAATGTCTGAGTACCAGACACCACAAAACATGGAGGGAAGGAATGTCTGAGTACCAGACACCACAAAACATGGAGGGAAGGAATGTCTGAGTACCAGACACCACAAAACATGGAGGGAAGGAATGTCTGAGTACCAGACACTGCAGAACATGGAGGGAAGGAATGTCTGAGTACCAGACACCGCAGAACATGGAGGGAAGGAATGTCTGAGTACCAGACACCGCAGAACATGGAGGGAAGGAATGTCTGAGTACCAGACACCGCAGAACATGGAGGGAAGGAATGTCTGAGTACCAGACACCGCAGAACATGGAGGGAAGGAATGTCTGAGTACCAGACACCACAAAACATGGAGGGAAGGAATGTCTGAGTACCAGACACCGCAGAACATGGAGGGAAGGAATGTCTGAGTACCAGACACCGCAGAACATGGAGGGAAGGAATGTCTGAGTACCAGACACCGCAGAACATGGAGGGAAGGAATGTCTGAGTACCAGACACCGCAGAACATGGAGAGAAGGAATGTCTGAGTACCAGACACCGCAGAACATGGAGGGAAGGAATGTCTGAGTACCAGACACTGCAGAACATGGAGGGAAGGAATGTCTGAGTACCAGACACCGCAGAACATGGAGGGAAGGAATGTCTGAGTACCAGACACTGCAGAACATGGAGGGAAGGAATGTCTGAGTACTAGACACCACAGAACATGGAGGGAAGGAATGTGAGTCACAGGCACCACAGAACATGGAGGGAAGGAATGTCTGAGTACCAGACACCGCAGAACATGGAGGGAAGGAATGTCTGAGTATCAGACACCACAGAACATGGAGGGAAGGAATGTCTGAGTACCAGACACCACAGAACATGGAGGGAAGGAATGTCTGAGTACCAGACACCACAGAACATGGAGGGAAGGAATGTGAGTCACAGGCACCACAGAACATGGAGGAAGAGAGATGGGATGGAAAGACGCTTGGAGTTTTGAAGACAATTATTATTTCATTTATGAGGGGAAGCACTAAATTCATAGGGATCAGGTAATGATGTCAGATCTAATTACTTGAATCAAGAGCCCCTCACTGGCATCAAGAAATCTCCTTTGAGAGGACAGAACTGAAGAGCACTTAGACCTGGTAGATCACTCAGTGCTCTACCAGGTAAGAACATAAGAATGGAGGACCACTGCAGTAGGCCTACTGGTCTATACTAGGCAGGTCCTTACCAACCACTCGCACCTACCCAACTGAAGGAGCTGAAGCACCAGGCCCATCATAAGAGTACTACTGAAAAAGGAAGGAAATCTATCATCATTTCACTAGTGTACTGGAATCTCGCTTCCCTTCCTGCATGCTCTTCAAATTTATACAAGAAATTACTTGAATATCACCTGTCAGGCAAGTAGGTGTCAAATGTACAATATAAGTTGAAACCTCTACTCCACTTATCCTCAAACTGGTCACAGACCGGGTAACAAGTATGGGTGTTCCTCGACTTATGACAGGGTTACACTCCAACAAACCCATCTTAAGTCAAATATGAATACTATATGTTTAATAAACAAGTAAATGAACAAATTACTGTAACTAAATCTTCTTTCAAGAAACTGGCCATATCCCACCGAGGCAGGGTGGCCCAAAAGAAAAAATGAAAGTTTTCCCTTTTAAATTTAGTAATATATACAGGAGATCTAGGTAGTAGGCTGGTAGACAGCAACCACCCAGGGAGGTACTACCGTCCTGCCAAGTGAGTGTAAAACGAAAGCCTGTAATTGTTTTACATGATGGTAGGATTGCTGGTGTCCATTTTTCTGTCTCATGAACATGCAAGGTTTCAGGTACGTCTTGCTACTTCTACGTACACTTAGGTCACAATACACATACATGTACAAGCATATATATACATACATACCCCTCTGGGTTTTCTTCTATTTTCTTTCTAGTCCTTGTTCTTGTTTATTTCCTCTTATCTCCATGGGGAAGTGGAACAGAATTCTTCCTCTGTAAGCCATGCGTGTGGAAAGAGGCGACTAAAGTGCCGGGAGCAAGGGGCTAGTAACCCCTTCTCCTGTATATATTACTAAATGTAAAAGAAGTAACTTTCATTTTTCCTTTTGGGCCACCCCGCCTCGGTGGGATACGGCAGGTGTGTTGAAAGAAAGAAAGAATATACAGGAGAAGGTGTTACTAGCCACTTGCTCCTGGAAACTAACTAAATACCAGTACTGAAAAATAAACAAATGAATACAAGTTACAAACTTGCTGCCTACATGCTTGGTAATTATCTCAAGTTTCAATTCCAAAGTAATTGCTTGTGCACCATCGTAAAATCGAAATATCCTTAGTGGAATAACCTTAAGTTGAGGAGCACCTGTACCAGATGGAGTCCCAAGCCTCCAGTACTCCTTGCGCTGAATGGCTCATATGAGATGAACCAAGGTTCAGTCCTGGGTGAGAAGACTTATGAGCAAGTATCCTTACACCTGCTGACCCCAGTCACTCAGCAGAAAATGGGTACCCAAGTGTTAGTCAACTGCTGTAGGTGGCATCCCGGGGAGTGGCAGTATAACTAAAAAATAAACAATGAAAAAACTTATGGTGTGGGACCAGATGCATTGAGCTGTCACCATTTATATTCATTATTTAGTGCAAACAGTAGAATTATGGTCTATAAAAATAAAAGAATGTTGTACTTCTTCCTGATTACAGCATCAAAAAGAATGTTGTACTTCTTCCTGATTACAGCATCAAAAAGAATGTTGTACTTCTTCCTGATTACAGCATCAAAAAGAGTGTTGTACTTCTTAACTTAACAGCAACATCAGAAATAATGTGCTTCTTACTTGACAGCAGCATCAATGAGGTGTTGGTGGTCATTGTGTTTGGTGCGCAAGGCTGTAGCAAAGGCCAGCTTTTCTCCGTGCTCGGTCAAAACAATCCTTGTCAACACCCGAGTCTCCTCTACGACGCCCACACTTAAACGCTGCCATAGTCCTGTCTGCAACAATCAGAAAATATTGTATATTCTGTGGTATATAGAAAAAAAAAATCCAAATGTATCTCTAATCAATAACTACTGAATGCAAACATAACATTTAAAATTTGTACACAAAATACTGCACTAAAATTTCTCAAAATGCTAATAGCATTAGTTAAAAATGATATAGACCAGGGAACTGGAAGCCAGCTGGAAACTGGCACTCAGTAAGGACATCTCTTGTTGTACACTGAATTGTAGTTAAATGTCTAAGATATCCTACTTAGTAATCTATGTACATGTATGGTATATGATACCAACAGGATGAAAAATTAGACACGTGCAACATCTCGGTATCGTTATTGTAGATGTTTTGCCAACTAGTGACTATCAATACACATTCAAGGACACTATTGTGTCCTTGAATGTGTGTTGATGTGTATTGATAATCCATTGTTTTTTGTGCGTGTTTATTGAGTGTGACTGCTAAATAAGCCACCACAGGGCCAAAGAATGTTCCGAGTGCCAACCCTTTCATAAGAAGGCGAGAAACACGATAGAATTCAAGAAAGAACTGGTAGCAAAGTATGAAAGTGGCATACGTATGGTCGATCTCGCCAGGATGTACGGGAAGTCCTCATCAACGATCAGTTCCATCCTGGCGAAGAAAAAAGAATTCAAGGAATATGATGTTGCGAAAGGGGTAAATGTGCTAACAAAACAGAGATCGCAAACAATAGAAGATGTTCAGAAGTTGTTGTTGATGTTCAGAAGTTGTCGTTGGTGTCGATCAACGAAAAGCAGTTAACAGGAGATAGTGTTGTGGAGGTGATAATTTGCTAAAAGGCAAGGCAGTTGCATGTGGATCTCATAAAGAAAATGCCTGGAACGAGTGCTGTTGTTAGTGAATCTAAGGCCAGCAGAGGCTGGTTTGACAAATTCAAGAAGTGATCTGGCATACACAGTGTGTTAAGGCATGGTGAAGGTGCAAGGTCGGACAAACATGCGGCCGAAGAATTCGCTGATGAATTCAAGGAGTACGTAGAGACTGAAGGATTCCTCTCCCACCAAGTCTTCAATTGTGAGGAAACAGGCCTCTTTTGGAAGAAAATGCCAAAGAGAACCTACATCATGCAAGAGGAAAAGGCACTGCCAGGACACAAGCCTATGAAGGATAGGCTAACTCTTTTGTTCTGTGCTAACACTAGTGGGGATTTCAAAGTGAAGCCTTGACTGGTGTATCACTCTGAAAATTCCTGAGTGTTCAAGAAAAACAATGTTATCAAGAGTAAATTGTGTGTGATGTGGAGGGCTAACAATATGGCATGGGTCACGAGGCAAATTTTCGTTGACTGAGTCAATGAAATATTTGGCCCGAGTGTGAAGAAATACCTCCTGGAAAATAAACTGCCACTCAAGTGCCTCCTGGTACTGGACAATGCTCCTGCTCATCCTCCAGACTTGGAAGACCAATTGTTTGAGGAGTTTAGTTTCATCACAGTGAAGTTCTTGCCCCCTAATACCACTCCTCTCATCCAGCCCATGGACCAGCAGGTTATTTCAACCTTCCAAAAATTCTACACCAAAGCAATGTTTCAAAGGTGCTTTGAAGTGACCTCAGACAATGAACTGACTAAGAGAGTTCTGGAGGAATCACTTCAATATCCTCAACTGCATAAGCCATACATATAAGGCTTGGCAAGAAGTGACTTCCAGGACAATGAACTCTGCTTGGAGAAAATTGTGGCCAGAATGTATCCAAGAGAAAGATTTTGAAGGGTTTGAGGCTGACCCTGACAACCCTACGCCTGTTGTGGAATCTACTGTGACTTTGAGGAAGTCTATGGGGTTGGATGTGAGTGGCCAGGATGTGGAAGAGTGGGTGGACGACCACAGGGAAGAGCTAACCACTGAAGAGCTGCAACACCTTCAACTGGAACAGCAACAGATCACAGCTGAAGAAATTGCTTCAGAGGAGGAGGAAGAGAGGTGTGGATCTGTTTGGAACTTGATACAGCCCACTGCGTGGGCAAAACGGTGTCAATAAAGGATCACATTATACTGCTTAAGTGTTCATATTTCCAGAGGGAAGAATGTGCCTTCTTCAGTGATTAAGGACATTCATGCAAAGTGGAGTGAGGTGCAAAGTTTTGTGGAAAAATATCACCCTAACAAAGCTGTTGCAAGCCATGTCTGCAATATGTTCAATGACAATGCCATGTCCCATTTTAGGCAAATCTGAAAGAGACGCCAGAAACAGACCTCTCTGGACAGATTTTTTGCGCAACAAGGGTACAGTGACACTCAAGCTGGTCCTAGTGCCAGTAAAAGACAAAAAAGAGAAGTAACCCGAGATAGAGACTTCATACCTGAAATCCTTATGGAAGGGGATTTCCCTTCCCAACAATAACCTCTCCTCCCTCTCCCTTCCTCGCCGTCTTCCATATGCCAGCAAGAGTCTTCAATAAAGGTAAAAGCGGTTTAAATGTTCATTTATTCATTTCATTAGTGCTTTATATTTAATTCTAGTTGTTTTCTGTATGTAAAACTATAGTTATTCTTTATAAAATGTATTTTTTGTTAATATATTTGGGTGTCTGGAACGGATTAACTGGATTTACATTACAGTGGACCCCCGCATACCGTTGGCATCACATAACGTTAAATCCGCATACCGATACATTTCATTGCTAAGATTTTGCCTCGCATACCGCTAAAACCCACTCAACGCTATTCGTCTGAGACGCGTCTATGTGAGGCCTGAGCCAGCCTCACATGTTCCACCAGTGGCATTGTTTACAAGCCAGCCTCTGCGGTAACATCCAAGCATACAATCGGAACATTTTGTATTATTACAGCATTTTTGGTGATTTTATCTGCAAAATAAGTGACCATGGGCCCCAAGAAAGCTTCTAGTGCCAACCCTGTGGTAAAAAGGGTGAGAAATATTATCGAAATACTGTGGTACCATGGTCAACTGCTGCTGCTGCTGCTGCTGTAGCACTGTCAGCTGCTGCTGCTGCTGTAGCACTGTCAGCTGCTGCTGCTGCTGTAGCACTGTCAGCTGCTGCTGCTGCTGTAGCACTGTCAGCTGCTGCTGCTGCTGTAGCACTGTCAGCTGCTGCTGCTGCTGTAGCACTGTCAGCTGCTGCTGCTGCTGTAGCACTGTCAGCTGCTGCTGCTGCTGTTGTAGCACTGTCAGCTGCTGCTGCTGCTGTTGCTGTTGCACTGTCAGCTGCTGCTGCTGCTGCTGCTGTAGCACTGTCAGCTGCTGCTGCTGCTGTAGCACTGTCAGCTGCTGCTGCTGTAGCACCGTCAGCTGCTGCTGCTGCTGCTGTACCACCATCAGCTGCTGCTGTAGTACCGTCTGCTGCTGCTGTAGCACCGTCTGCTGCTGCTGTAGCACCGTCTGCTGCTGCTGTAGCACTGTCAGCTGCTGTAGCACTGTCAGCTACTGCTGCTGCTGCTGTAGCACCGTTGTTGGTGTGGCTTATTGAGAATACCAAGAAACAATTAACCCCAGAGGGTTAGCCACCCAGGATAACCCAAAAAAGTCAGTGTCATCGAAGACTGTCTAACTTATTTCCATTGGGGTCCTTAATCTTGTCTCCCAGGATGCAACCCACACCAGTCGACTAACACCCAGATGAACAGGGAAAAATGCCTGGAACTAGTGCTCATATTGGTGAATTTAAAGCCAGCAAAGGTTGGTTTGAGACATTTAAGAATAGTAGTGGCATACACAGTGTGATAAGGCTGTTCTGGAAGAAAATGCCAACCAGGACCTACAGTACTCAGGAGGAAAAGGCACTCCCAGGACACAGTGTCTCATCAGTCATTGCTGCATCTTCAATAAAGGTAAGTGTCATTTATTCTTCATTTAGTAGAGTAGTACATGCACAATATATATTGTGCATGTACTACTCTACTATTGTGCATGTATCCTTCTCTTTGTGTGTAGGAAAATGTATATTTCATGTGGTAAAAATTTTTTTTTCATACTTTTGGGTGTCTTGCACGGATTAATTTGATTTCCATTATTTCTTATGGGGAAAATTCATTCGCATAACGATAATTTCGCATAACAATGAGCTCTCAGGAACGGATTAATATCGTTATGCGGGGGTCCACTGTATTTCTTATGGGAAATATTGCTTCAGTTTCATTGAATTCGGTTTTCGTCAGACTCTCTGGAACGAATAAAGACGAAAACTGAGGTTCCACTGTATTGGGAATAAAAAGTCACAATACAATGACTGAACAATACATAAATAACCTGTACATAGAAGAATGAAACTTTTGAATGTGTGTGGCTAGTCAATGGTCCAAGTTGGACCGAAGCTTCGTCATTCTCCTACGTGTGGGTAATCTGTGTAAGAAACTCTTGGTTTTGGCAGCAGTCATCCATAATGGTCACTAATAAGATGCTGATGACATGTTTCTCACTCAAGGTAGCATTTACAGGCTGGTCCCACTTTGCAGTGCCCCACTTTACAGCACTTTGCTAATGCAGCAGTTGTCAATTACAGCCATTCTTCATTTATTCAGACTTCCTACAATAAATATATTCACCACTCACTCCTGTATGTGCAGGTTATTTGTGTATAGCTTAGGTGGGAAAGCTTTTGCTGAAACTGACAGTCCATTAAGATTTGTCAGCTACATAGTGTTTTCATGTTTTCAGGGGATACCTGGGTCCCGGAGGTTTGTACAACGGAGGTGAGCATGGCAACTGTACGGGCGGTGCTGCTGCGTATGTGGATATTAAAGTGCTTGGCAAGGCACACGTCTATCGGAGTCCAACTTGTAGAATGATTTACAATAATGACGCTCCATATGACCCTGAAGGCATCTTGGGAGCCCTAACAGCAGTGCTTACGGTAAGTCCCATTAAGCAGATTGATGCTTCCCAAACTTTGTGTGTTTGCGACTTGAAATCTGGGGATGCCTCAAGTTAGGTCAGTACCAGGAGTTGCTGTCCCTGTGGCTTAGTCCTAGGCCAGGCCTCCCAGTCTCTGGCCTCATTGGCCAGGTAGAGTAAGATGAATTATATAATAGCAAATTTGTATTGGTATACATTTTGATTCGATTTCTAACACATTGCAGTCTGATTTGGAACATCATTATTTTAAATTAATTAATACACCCCAGTGAACTACTCTTCAGTTAATTATATGTTACCAGGCTTTTATATGCATTTGAAAGTTAAAAAAGACCATTTCACTTTACAGCAGAAGCCCGAAACCTACGCTGCTGTATAAACAGGGCCCACCCGTGTATCTTTTCAGGGACGTGTGTACTCTACATGATGTACCTGGTGTAGAAATGTTATGAAATACTGATGAGCCATAGTCTTGTCTCTCAGCTGGTTCAGAATAAGGAGTGACATGGGTGCCCCTGTTCCTCCGGCCTGGTTACTCTCGGCCCACCGAGGGTCAGTGGCGGGCGAGTCGTCTAACAAGTTGGTAGACAGCTGGATCACCGTGGCATCCAAATTGGTGTTGTCAGACCCAGGGAAAAGCTCATCTAGGATGGCCTGTAAAGGAATGAATGGTTATACAAAACTGCACCGGCTGGTCTTGACCACATGCAACTGGATAACAATGGAAAGGATACCATATACAATACAGGTGTTCGACTTACAATGGAGTTAGGTTCCAATAAACCTACCCAGAGTTTACCTGGAGGGAGTTTCAGGGGTCAATGCCCCTGTGGTCCAGTCCTTGATATGATAAATAAGTAAATAACTACTGCTACTGAATAAGGAAATAAATAAACAATACTCTAAATAACTAAATACCAGGACTGAAAATTAAAAAAAAATACAAATTTATTCTATCAATAAATGTTCAGTACATACAGTACAGAATGTACATTGCTATTGCACCATTGTAAAGTTAAAATATGAGTCAAATACAGTGGACCCTCGAATTTAGTCGTGCTTTTTCTGTATGCAAAACTATTTTTATTATCTATAAAATGTATTGTTTGTTAATATTTTTGGGTGTCTGGAATGGTTTAATTGGATTTGCATTATTTCCTATGGGAAATATTCACAAAACATACATTTTAGAGATAATAAAAATAGTTTTGCATACAGAAAAGGCACGACTAAATTTGAGGGTCCAGTGTAATCGTAAAGTGAGGTTCATCTGTACAGTAAACTCTCATACTAAGTTCCTCTATATAGTGTGAGTTTGCGTGAACGTGACTAAGTGCATCCAAAATTGAATAGCACTATGAACTCCTTGCCACATACTATTCAATTATTTATACCCGTTTCAATCACATTTAGAAAATAAATACAGTGGACCCCCGCATAACGATTACCTCCGAATGCGACCAATTATGTAAGTGTATTTAAGTAAGTGCGTTTGTATGTGTATGTTTGGGGGTCTGAAATGGACTAATCTACTTCACAATATTTCTTATGGGAACAAATTCGGTCAGTACTGGCACCTGAACATACTTCTGGAGTGAAAAAATATCGTTAACCGGGGGTCCACTGTACACTATAGTATATAAAGAGAGGAGGTTTATAAGTAAGCTGACTGTACTACTGCAATATCTTCAGTAAATGCCAATGTTATTTAAACAACAGCAAAAATATACTTGAAAGTCTCCAAAAACTTGTCAGATATATTCACTTACTTTATTTTCAGTCAAAAGCTTAAATCAGATAATAAAAATATTACTCCAAACAACCTTTTGTTTGTTAGGCACAACAAAGGCTTAAAAATATGGTTCACTAAAACAGTAATGGGACTGAATACATTACTAAATTTATGAAGAGAAACTTACGTTTTTCTTTTTGGGCCGCCCTGCTTTGGTGGGATACAGCCAGTGTGTTGAAAGAAGAGCATATGTGCATAAGTGTACACAAGTGCATCATACCTTTGCTTTTATCTTATATTTATGTCACTCTGGCTCTCATCTCTAAAGTGGCATCACTGTGCCTCTGCCACAACTTTATCATTTTTATAATTCATGCCATAAGATCACAGTAAATATGTGATACCATAATATGCACAGTAACCACTATGAAACCATACCAGGGGCGGGGATAGAATCTGCGATCAGTCATAAAACTCCAGACCGTGATGCGAGTCATGAACCACTGAAACAAAATAGTGAATTCCAAGAGCTTTCATAATTTCTCACTTAATCAAGGAACTGTAAAGGCTATAATTATAAGGTTGAGTATCACCTCACACATGACCTTACACCTTACCCAGGATGCTGAGCATGGGAGCGTATTAGATTTTGTTAGGTCACATGTCAAGCGAGTGTTAAGCGCTAAACCCATGTGGATCATACAGCGCAAGACGTGGTGGCTCAATCCTCTTTCTCCTAAGCACAAGACAAATGCACTTCCTATTTCTATTCATTTAATTGGCCAGAACTTTAGAAAATGTAAAACATATACTGAAGAACTTACAAATTCAAGGAGGAGAATATGGACAATGTTTAGGAAGTATCACCTGAGCTTGTGGAATGTTACTCTTGTTGAAGTGAAGGAAGGCTGCCTGCAGTCTGGCGGTGCAGTCATGACTGGAGGTGATGGAATCCAGTCCCATACTGCTGATGTTCAAGGCTTCACATAGTCTTGATGTGTCCTCTGCTGTACTCTCGTTCATCAGCACTCTGATGGCCAGTTATAAATGTCACTTATTAGACCAGAATACCCCATGGAGAAGTGGAGAAGAACCCTTCCTCCGTAAGCCATGCGTGTCATAAGAGGAGACCAAAATGTTGGGAGGAAGGTGCTAGTAACCCCTTCTCCTGTATAAATTACTAAATTATTATTTTTTTTTATTAGCACACTGGCCGATTCCCACCAAGGCAGGGTGGCCCGAAAAAGAAAAACTTTCACCATCATTCACTCCATCACTGTCTTGCCAGAAGGGTGCTTTACACTACAGTTTTTAAACTGCAACATTAACACCCCTCCTTCAGAGTGCAAGCACTGTACTTCCCATCTCCAGGACTCAAGTCCGACCTGCCGGTTTCCCTGAATCTCTTCATAAATGTTACTTTGCTCACACTCCAACAGCACGTCAAGTATTAAAAACCATTTGCCTCCATTCACTCCTATCAAACACGCTCACACATGTCCGCTGGAAGTCCAAGCCCCTCGCACACAAAACCTCCTTTACCCCTCCCTCCAACCTTTCCTAGGCCGACCCCTACCCCGCCTTCCTTCCACTACAGACTGATACACTCTTGAAGTCATTCTGTTTCGCTCCATTTTCTCTACATGTCCGAACCACCTCAACAACCCTTCCTCAGCCCTCTGGACAACAGTTTTGGCAATCCCGCACCTCCTCCTAACTTCCAAACTACGAATTCTCTGCATTATATTCACATCACACATTGCCCTCAGACATGACATCTCCACTGCCTCCAGCCTTCTCCTCGCTGCAACATTCATCACCCATGCTTCACACCCATATAAGAGCGTTGGTAAAACTATACTCTCATACATTCCCCTCTTTGCCTCCAAGGACAAAGTTCTTTGTCTCCACAGACTCCTAAGAGCACTGCTCACCCTTTTCCCCTCATCAATTCTATGATTCACCTCATCTTTCATAGACTCATCCGCTGACACGTCCACTCCCAAATATCTGAATACATTCACCTCCTCCATACTATCTCCCTCCAATCTGATATCCAATCTTTCATCAGCTAATCTTTTTGTTATCCTCATCACCTTACTCTTTCCTGTAATCACTTTTAATTTTCTTCTTTTACATACCCTACCAAATTCATCCACCAACCTCTGCAACTTCTCTTCAGAATCTCCCAAGAGCACAGTGTCATCAGCAAAGAGCAACTGTGACAACTCCCACTTTATGTGTGATTCTTTATCTTTTAACTCCACGCCTCTTGCCAAGACCCTCGCATTTACTTCTCTTACAACCCCATCTATAAATATATTAAACAACCACGGTGACATCACACATCCTTGTCTAAAGCTTACTTTTACTGGGAAATAATCTCCCTCTTTCCTACATACTCTAACTTGAGCCTCACTATCACTAAATGTAAAAATAAAAACTTTTGTTTCTTCTTTTTTGGGTTACCCTGCCTTGGTGGGAGACAGCTGGTGTTAAAAACAAAATTAACCGAGTGTTCAATTTACATAATCTGAAATTACTGAGCTTATCCATCAACAATCAACAGCCTGTCTTGGCTAGCTATTTTTAGCATGCTATTTACATTCCCTTTATTTATTCCTGTTTTCCAGTTTACAGTGGACCCTCGACCAACGATGGCATCGTATAACGTTAAATCCGACAAGCGATACATTTTAACGCTAACATTTTGCCTCGGCTAATGCTAAAAAAACTCAACTAACAATATTCGTTCTCAGGTACCAATTAATATTGTTAGTCGAGGGTCCACTGTATACACCTCAATTATATCCCCCCTAATTCTACTCCTTTTTAGAGAATGCAGATTCAGGGCCTCAGTCTGTCCTCATAGAGAAGATCTCTGATACATGGGATCAACTTTGTCATCCTCCTTTGTACATTTTCCAGAGCATTTATATCCATTCTGTAATATGGTGACCAGAACTGTGCAGCATAGTCTAAATGAGGCCTAACCAAAGATATATAGTGTTGAAGAACAAGAGGATTCCTATTATTTATGCTCCTTAATATGAAGCCAAGGATTCAGTGCAAACACTTATGCACTGTTGTCTTGGTTTAGATTACTGCTAACCAGAACTCTCAAATCCTTTTTGCAGTCAGTAATATTAAGATCTACATTATTATTTTACGTGGCATGGGTATTTTCTTGTCCAATGTTTAGAACTTTGCATTTGTCTTTATTAACCTGTAAACGGTCCAAATGTATATATACGTTCACTACCCCAGTGCCCCGAATATTTTGAAAAATATCAAAAACGTTTTTTTTTTTTTATTGGAAAAAAAAAAGTACATTTTTCTAAGTGTTATAGGATAAAAAAAATTTTTTAGAGTCGGTACTTACCGAGATATGAGGCAGCAAAGCTGGCACTTAGCGATCACCTGACAGCAGCATGGAGCGCTGCCGCTTGCAAAAGTGTTGCCAATATACCTTTTTTTCTATTTTTCATATTATTTTATAAATTTTTATGTTCAGATAAATACAATTTATAGTAGTTCTTGTTATTTGATAACCAATGTTTGTTCTGACACTAGTATTAGGTACTGAAATTGTCACTAACACACTGACAGATGAACATTTGCACCTGCCTTGGCCATTTACTATTGTCTTGGAATATATGCAAAGTATTTATATATCCCAGCAATGTTTTGGAGGGAGGGAAGGAGGGAGGTGGAGGAAGGGAGGGAGGTGGAGGGAGGGAGGGAGGTGGAGGGAGGGAGGTGGAGGGAGGGAGGGAGGTGGAGGGAGGGAGGGAGGTGGAGGGAGGGAGGTGGAGGGAGGGAGGGAGGTGGAGGGAGGGAGGTGGAGGGAGGGAGGGAGGTGGAGGAGGTGTAGGAAAATACATAATAATAATAAAATAAGGAGAAGAAGGAGAAGAAAAATATTTAACAATAATAAAATAATAAGTTGCCTTGAAGCATGAAAAACAAAGTCCACCCTGACAGTGACGTGATAATTTGAGATAACATCTGATAAGAGCTGAAGTTTGATGAGCATACACGAGGGTGGGGGAGGGTGCAGCAGATAAGAAAAGATTAGAGGTGACATTTGATGAGCACTGCCCTCCTTTGTTTTCGCTGGTACACAAACATGTCTGTCTATTTGTCTGTCTGTCAAGCTCCCTGTCTATCCATCTAGCTCTCTGTCTCAGAGCCACAAGACTGCGTCGTCACATTTACTCACATCTTCAAGCAGAGTATAGCACTCTGTCTGGATTTTTTGGGTTATCCTAGGTAATTTACACTATGTATACTTGTATTTATGTGTACCTGTGAGACAGAGATAGACAGATAGAAAGAGATAGACAGGGATAGCCAGAGACAGAGATAGAGGCAAATAGACAGAGATACAGACAGACAAACAGAGATAGAGCCAGGCCGCCAGCAGCCGGCCAGCCACACAGCTGGCCACCACGCAGCTGGCCAGCCAGCTAGCCAGCCAATCAGTTAGTCAGTCATCCAGCCAGGCAGCCAGCCAGAATTATTTCTCTTTACTTAGTGCATAGGTTATAAGACATTCTGAAAGGGTGTTGCACAAATATTACACGTGGGTTATTATCGAGGTTTTTTGATATTTCCTCGATCACTTGTGGCCACATCCACCTCAAAGCCACTAAACTCAGGGTCAAAATCACTTTCCTCTTAAAAATGGGAGTGTTAATACTACATGACATCAGTGAATCCCAGGTGTTTGCTGCGCTGTTTGCTCTAGCAGGCGCTCATTTGAACTGGTGCTCCCACAAGGTACTAAGTGGCCCCAGATTTTTTTAATACCGCACACACTGAGTGTTAGGATCCATTCTATACTGACAAGGCATCTCAGGCCAATCCTGCCAAATTTGAAGGCAGGAAAAATAAAACGTATATATACATTTGGGACACTAGCGGTAAAAACATATACATATACGTTTGGACCATTTACGGGTTAAACTACATCTGCCACTTTTCCGACCACTGCATCAATCTATTCACATCTTCCTGGAGTGCTCTTCCATCCATTCTTCCTTACCAAGACCATCTTCCTCTGATCCCCTGAGCCTTCGACTTCCCTTCTGTGTGCAAATGCGTGTGTGTGTGTGTGTGTGTGTGTGTGTGTGTGTGTGTGTGTGTGTGTGTGTGTGTGTGTGTGTGTGTGTGTGTGTGTGTGTGTGTGTGTGTGTGTGCGTGCGTGCGTGCGCATTGTGCGTGTGTGCATTGTGCGTGTGCATTGTGCGTGTGTGCATTGTGCGTGTGTGCATTGTACGTGTGTGCATTGTGCGTGTGTGCATTGTGCGTGTGTGCACTGTACGTGTGTGCATTGTACGTGTGTGCATTGTACGTGTGTGCATTGTAAGTGTGTGCATTGTACGTGTGTGCATTGTGTGTGTGCATTGTACATGTGTGCATTGTGCATGTGTGCATTGTACATGTGTGCATTGTGCATGTGTGCATTGTGCATGTGTGCATTGTACATGTGTGCATTGTGCATGTGTGCATTGTGCATGTGTGCATTGTGTATGTATGCATTGTGTATGTATGCATTGTGTATGTATGCATTGTATGTGCACTGTGTATGTGCACAGTGTCTATGTGTACTGCATCTATGTGCACTGCATCTATGTGCACTGTGCCTATGTGCACTGCGCCTATGTGCAATGCGCCTATGTGCAATGCGCCTATGTGCACTGCGCCTATGTGCAATGCGCCTATGTGCAATGCGCCTATGTGCAATGTGCCTATGTGCACTGCGTCTATGTGCACTGCGTCTATGTGCACTGTTAGCGTATAAACACATAAACAAGAGACTGGTGGTGAAAATGATAAGTGGAAATGTAACTGTTGTAACACATACTTTAAATTAGTACATTATCAATAAGAGTCATTCCCTATGTTGTCAAGAAACAAACTTTAAACTGGAAAGCTATCAAAACTTTCAAGTAAAAGTGTAGAATTATTACTAACAGGCAACTAACTTCAAACTTTCTAAGCAGCCAGGTTGTGGTGCCTACACTAAAATGCATGCCGCCAGCACCAACAACCTGATTGGCCGAGCAGTCAACCAGGAAGTCTAGCCTGACATTACACAGTACACCAGCATATGAGAAGTTTTTACAAAGTAGAAGTGATGCAAGGAGGGAAGAGTATATGGAGAAAAAGAGAGAGGTTAAGAGAGTGGTGAAGCAATGTAAAAAGAGAGCAAATGAGAGAGTGGGTGAGATGTTATCAACAAATTTTGTTGAAAATAAGAAAAAGTTTTGGAGTGAGATTAACAAGTTAAGAAAGCCTAGAGAACAAATGGATTTGTCAGTTAAAAATAGGAGAGGAGAGTTATTAAATGGAGAGTTAGAGGTATTGGGAAGATGGAGGGAATATTTTGAGGAATTGTTAAATGTTGATGAAGATAGGGAAGCTGTGATTTCGTGTATAGGGCAAGGAGGAATAACATCTTGTAGGAGTGAGGAAGAGCCAGTTGTGAGTGTGGGGGAAGTTCGTGAGGCAGTAGGTAAAATGAAAGGGGGTAAGGCAGCCGGGATTGATGGGATAAAGATAGAAATGTTAAAAGCAGGTGGGGATACAGTTTTGGAGTGGTTGGTGCAATTATTTAATAAATGTATAGAAGAGGGTAAGGTACCTAGGGATTGGCAGAGAGCATGCATAGTTCCTTTGTATAAAGGCAAAGGGAATAAAAGAGAGTGCAAAAATTATAGGGGGATAAGTCTGTTGAGTATACCTGGTAAAGTGTATGGTAGAGTTATTATTGAAAGAATTAAGAGTAAGGCGGAGAATAGGATAGCAGATGACCAAGGAGGCTTTAGAAAAGGTAGGGGGTGTGTGGACCAGGTGTTTACAGTGAAACATATAAGTGAACAGTATTTAGATAAGGCTAAAGAGGTCTTTGTGGCATTTATGGATTTGGAAAAGGCGTATGACAGGGTGGATAGGGGGGCAATGTGGCAGATGTTGCAGGTGTATGGTGTAGGAGGTAGGTTACTGAAAGCAGTGAAGAGTTTTTACGAGGATAGTGAGGCTCAAGTTAGAGTATGTAGGAAAGAGGGTAATTATTTCCCAGTAAAAGTAGGCCTTAGACAAGGATGTGTGATGTCACCGTGGTTGTTTAATATATTTATAGATGGGGTTGTAAGAGAAGTAAATGCGAGGGTCTTGGCAAGAGGCGTGGAGTTAAAAGATAAAGAATCACACATAAAGTGGGAGTTGTCACAGTTGCTCTTTGCTGATGACACTGTGCTCTTGGGAGATTCTGAAGAGAAGTTGCAGAGATTGGTGGATGAATTTGGTAGGGTGTGCAAAAGAAGAAAATTAAAGGTGAATACAGGAAAGAGTAAGGTTATGAGGATAACAAAAAAATTAGCTGATGAAAGATTGGATATCAGATTGAAGGGAGAGAGTATGGAGGAGGTGAATGTATTCAGATATTTGGGAGTGGGCATGTCAGCGGATGGGTCTATGAAAGATGAGGTGAATCATAGAATTGATGAGGGGAAAAGGGTGAGTGGTGCACTTAGGAGCCTGTGGAGACAAAGAACTTTGTCCTTGGAGACAAAGAGGGGAATGTATGAGAGTATAGTTTTACCAACGCTCTTATATGGGTGTGAAGCGTGGGTGATGAATGTTGCAGCGAGGAGAAGGCTGGAGGCAGTGGAGATGTCATGTCTGAGGGCAATGTGTGGTGTGAATATAATGCAGAGAATTCGTAGTTTGGAAGTTAGGAGGAGGTGCGGGATTACCAAAACTGTTGTCCAGAGGGCTGAGGAAGGGTTGTTGAGGTGGTTCGGACATGTAGAGAAAATGGAGCGAAACAGAATGACTTCAAGAGTGTATCAGTCTGTAGTGGAAGGAAGGCGGGGTAGGGGTCGGCCTAGGAAAGGTTGGAGGGAGGGGGTAAAGGAGGTTTTGTGTGCGAGGGGCTTGGACTTCCAGCAGGCATGCGTGAGCGTGTTTGATAGGAGTGAATGGAGACAATTGGTTTTTAATACTTGACGTGCTGTTGGAGTGTGAGCAAAGTAACATTTATGAAGGGATTCAGGGAAACCAGCAGGCCGGACTTGAGTCCTGGAGATGGGAAGTACAGTGTCTGCACTCTGAAGGAGAGGTGTTAATGTTGCAGTTTAAAAACTGTAGTGTAAAGCACCCTTCTGGCAAGACAGTGATGGAGTGAATGACGGTGAAAGTTTTTCTTTTTCGGGCCACCCTGCCTTGGTGGGAATAGGCCAGTGTGTTAATAAAAAAAAAATAATAAAACCAACACATAGGAGAAAAAATGAGGACGATGTTTTGTTCCAACTTGAAACATTAACTAGTTAACCCGTAAACGGTCCAAACATATATATACATTTTTTCAACATTTGAAAGTATGTAAAAAAATTAGATCTTCTTTTTTCTTTTTTACATTTAAAAATGTGTAAAAAACTTTGATCTACTTTTTTTTTTGTTATATTTGAAAATGTGTAAAAAAATGTAGATCTACTTTTGGAGCATTACGCATGTGAACGTAGATCTGCCTGGACCGTTTACAGGTTAATGGTTTATCGTTTTTTTTTTCCTGTGTGCGGGTTATTTGCGTAATTATCCAGTCACAGTATTGTGACTTTTTATTCATTAGTTCGGCACACTGTAATCCACAGACTGCAGGATGATCCCTAAGGGTATATAATAATATAATCAGCTTACCCTGATTGGTTGAGGTGCTGGTTGGCAGAAATGGAGACAATGCCATGATTTGCAGAAAAAAACAAAGGAAGGCCCTTAGAACGGCCTACCCCAAGGATGCTGTCTCCGGCCCCAGAGAATTCCACACGGTCTCCACTGTCACCTTCCCCCACCGCTGAAATACAACCAAATTTTATTAGCCATATCTTACACTAAACTTCTATTAAATAGGTGGGTGGGAATAGTTGGGATAGAGAAGGACCTGCCTTGTATGGGTCATTAGGCCTGCTGCAATGTTCCTGCATTCTTATATCCTTAATACTATTTGCCATAAGCTCCCATAAACTATGAGATAAATAAAAGACAAGACTGTCTCCAGCATGTGGTACACAAATATAACATTATCACTTGTACAAGACAATGTCTGTATAGTCCTTGTGGCTTAGTGCTTCTTTTTGATTATAATAATAATAACAAGACATGTACTGCACAGGACAAAAAAAGTAGGTGAAGAAATATGTACAGTGTTAATTAAGTTTTAAACTGAAAGCAAGCCTAATAAGAGCACTTGCTGAACTGTGACGTACTGCTCCTGCAGATAAATTCACAGCTCAACACAAATCCAATTACAATTGTAAATTTTAGAATGCAAAGAACTTTAAGAAAGCCCCACAAAAAGTACAATAACATAACCAACCTGAAACACAGAGTACTGTATTTTTATTATAAATGTAGGCAGTGTTGAAGCACAGTATAAACCGCTGGGCCAAGAGAACATTCTCTGCAGATTCCTGGTAGTATTCAGAGTGCTTCAACACAGAGAAGTTGCTCACCGTCAAAGGGGGACTATTGCCACCAGTTTCCATCGTAGCTGCAGGCACAGGAAAATTCAATTTTATTTTTCCACTGTGGCAAGGAGACTACAATAATCAAATATGTTAGAACTTTGGATAAAAGAGAATTATTTTCCACCAAGGAAAAAAGACAAATGCCTATAAAGGTGCTAAACAACTAAATGCCTTATCCAAGTGGTTTCAAACCTTCAATGCTGGTGTATCTTATTTAGAGAAATGCTTTGATAAATGTATAAGTGCATAAGTGTTTGCAATAAAGCAAAGAGAATTCTTAGCTTCACATCAAGAAGCATAAATAAATAACAGAAGTCCTCAGGTTGTTCTTCAACTCTATATATCCTTAATTACAGAATGAATATAAATGCTCTGGAAAATGTACAAAGGAGGATAACAAAGTTGATCCCATGTATCAGAAATCTTCCCTACGAGGATAGACTGAGGCCCTGAATCTGCACTCTCTAGAAAGGCGTAGAATTAGGGGAGATATGACCGAGCTGTATAAATGGAAAACAGGAATAAATAATGGGAATGTAAATAGTGTGCTAAAAATATCTAGCCAAGACAAGACTCACAGGAATGGTTTTAAGTTGGAAAAATTCAGATTCAGGAAGGATATAGGAAAGCACTGGTTTGGTAATAGAATTGTGGATGAGTGGAACAAACTCCCAAGTACCATCATAGAAGCTAAAGCATTGAGTAGCTTTAAAAATAGGTTATATAAATATATGAGTGGGTGTGAGTTAGACCTGACTAGCTTGTGCTAATAGGTCTGATGCTGTGCTCCTTCCCTAAGTGGATGTGACCTGACCTGATTTGGTTGGATCATTGACTTAAGGCAGTAAGAGACTTGGACCTGCCTCGCATGGGCCAGTAGACCTGCTGCAGTGTTCCTTCATTCTTATGTTCTTATGTGGAGGTTATTTGTGTATTGCCCTCCCTAGAATTTTGTAATAAAAACCTAATACGTACTGTATTGTACTGTAAGTATATGGAAGTATATGGAAGTTAGAAAGCCACTAGCTAGTTTTGTCAACATGTCACTACAAATGGGTATCATACCAGCTAAGTAGAAAATGGCAAATGTGATACAAGGCAGGAGATAGGCCTACAATTTAAAGCTATGGGATTGCCAGCCTAACGTCAACTGAGGAGAATAGTTGATGTTACTAATATTTGAAAGTGGAATTTGAAGTTACCTTAAATATAATTTGATCAATGAATCCCAACTTGATTTTACAAAGGGGCTTTCTTGCCTTACAAATTTACTAACCCATTTCACTAAGGTATCTGAAGCTGAAGACGAAAATACAAGTGCATGCAAACTTCAGTACGTATGGCCTTTAATAGAACTCCACTCAGAAGAGTGATAGAATAGCAGCACATGGTAGAGACAGTGATTATCAACCTGTACGTACTTGGTTGCACCTCCTACTGCAGTTGGTCCTCATCCCCACACCCCCCTTCTTCTTTCATATAAAATCCTAAATGTAAAAATTAAAAGACCCTTTTTATTTAAATAAAATAAAATCACAAATACTCAACACATTCTTTATTTTTGCTATGGGATTGTGCCTCCCCCTGAAATTACTCATGCCCTTCTATGGGGGTGAGCCCCCCTGGTACTCCTGAGTCAAGTCAGAACCAACTTATACGAGTGTGTCCTTGAGCATTAGGTTAGCATAGGCACCACTGTGACCACAAATGCAAGTTTTTACAGATGAATCTCCCGCCAGCAAGGCCGTAATGAACTCGAGCTCAAATCCCACCAAAGCCGTCAATAAAACATAAAAATAGCCTGCACATGTCAAAGCTTGTCCTAGCATGAGCCAGTTCAATCAGAGAGCCAAAGTGTACCTAATGAATGTAGCAACAGAAAGGGAGGAGGGTGATTGCTTGTACAGTATACCTAACATCACATGTACCTATTACTGTGATCCAATCCTCTATGTAAATGTAAACAACTCAATATACTTTATTCCTAGTACAGTGGACCCCTGGTTTACGATCAGCTCCCAATGCGACCAATTATGTAAGTGTATTTATGTAAGTGCGTTTGTATGTGTAGGTTTGGGGGTCTGAAATGGACTAATTTAATTCACAATATTCCTTATGGGAACAAATTCGTTCAGTAATGGCACCTGAACATACTTCGGGAATGAAATAATATCGTAAACCGGGGCTCCACTGTATATCTTGTTTTATTGTAACTGCTTTTCACATGGTAAAGTTAGTTTGCTGTTTTAACTTTTAACCCTTAAATGGTCCAAACGTATATATACGTTTTTTCAACATCTGAAAGTATGTAAAAAATGTAGATCTTTTTTTGTTTTACATTTGAAAACGTGTAAAAAAACTTTTATCTACATTTTTTTTTTGGTTATATTTGAAAATATGTAAAAAAAAAGTAGATCTACTTTTGTAGCTACGAATTTGAACGTTGATCTGTTTGGACCGTTTAAAGGTTAAGGTTTATATAATAAGTTATTACAAGGATCCCAATGGAAATAAATCACAGACTTTTTTGGGTTAATCTGGTGGGTAATATACACACATGCTGCTATGTATGATAATGTAACTGTATCTATGTATACCTGTACCTAAATAAACTTACTTTGTATACCCATTCTCTTGAATGCACAGTAACTCATCTAATGACCATATGACCTGTTTCTGCACTACAAATCATTGATTTTACTCGATCTGAGTCGATTATATTATACATTGTTATGCTACAAATTTGTACAACTATAAAGCTTTGTACTTCATGTTGTAATTTGTTTACTGTATTTTTTACCACTGAATATATCATTGTTTAGTTAAGATTAAGTTAATTTTAAGCTGCCCATAATGCTCTGCATACAAGGGACTTTTGGCATGTACACTCAACCACTGTATTTCTTTGTACACCTATGTATCATAAATAACAAAAAAGGCACAATACCGTGACTGGAACAATACACAAATAACCTGCACATAGAAGAGAGAAGCTTACGACAACATTTCGGTCCGACTTGGACCATTTACAAAGTCACACTAACCAGAAGTGGAGCAGGATGGCTATATATTGGCAGGAAGAGGTAGTGGTGGTAGTAGAAGTAGTGGTAGAGGTGGTAGTGGGAGTGGTAGTGGTGGTGGTGGTAGTAGTAGTAGTAGTAGTAGTAGTAGTAGTAGTAGTAGTAGTAGTAGTAGTAGTAGTAGTAGTAGTAGTAGTAGCAGCAGCAGCAGCAGCAGTAGTAGTAGCAGCAGCAGCAGTAGTAATAGTAGTAGTAGTAGTAGTAGTAGTAGTAGTAGTAGTAGTAGTAGTAGTAGTAGTAGTAGTAGTAGTAGTAGTAAACTAAGGAGGAGGAGCCAGTCAAATACAAAGAAAGGGGAGCACTGCAAGGCAGCTAGGTGCTCACAGAGGGAGAGCAAGTACACAGAGGTGGGGAAAAAGGGAAGTGATGATATAAATAATGAAGGAACAGAAACACGCGACAAAAGAAAGAAAGACAAAAAAGGAAAGAGGAAATGAGAAAAGGGAGAAGAAAAAAAATGAGGAAACAAGTTAAGTCACGGGTGTTCTGAAGTTTGGAGCATTTTACAATGTAGTGGGAGAGGAAGGCATCTACAGAGACGAAGCCACGACTCATTTTTTGTTCGTCTCCCTTTTCCCCTTTCCTCTTTCCTTTTTTGTCTTTCTTTCTTCCGTTGCGTGATTCTGTTCCTTCATTATTTATTTCATCACTTCCCCTTCCCCCCACCTCTGTGCACTTGCTCTCCCTCTGTGGGCACCTAGCGTCCTTGCAGTGCTCCCCTTTCTTTGTATCTGACTGGCTCCTCCTCCTTAATTCCCTACTACTACTACTACTACCACTACCACCTCTACCACTACTTCTACTACCACCACTACCTCTTCTTGCCTATATATAGCCGCCCTGCTCCACTTCTGGTTAGTGTGACTTTGTAAATGGTCCAAGTTGGACCGAAACGTCGTCGTAAGCTCCTCTCTTCTATGTGCAGGTTATTTGTGTACCTATGTATCATGTCCAAATAAAAAAAAAAAATGATCCCATTGGAAATAAATCACAGACTTTTTTGGGTTAACCTGGTGGGTAATCTACACACATGCTGCTATGTATGATAATATAATTGTATTTATGTATACCTGTACCCAAATAAACTTTGTATAAGTCATTTTTTATTTTTTTTTTTTATTATCACACTGGCCGATTCCCACCAAGGCAGGGTGGCCCACCAAGGCAGGGTGGCCACCAGGGCAGGGTGGCCACCAGGGCAGGGTGGCCCACCAAGGCAGGGTGGCCCACCAAGGCAGGGTGGCCCACCAAGGCAGGGTGGCCCACCAAGGCAGGGTGGCCCAAAAAAGAAAAACTTTCACCATCATTCACTCCATCACTGTCTTGCCAGAAGGGTGCTTTACACTACAGTTTTTAAACTGCAACATTAACACCCCTCCTTCAGAGTGCAGGCACTGTATAAGTCATGTAAAAAACAAAAAGATTCATAAATGGCGCGCATTTAGTTAGGGTGGTGGACGTCAGGTGGCAGCAGCGGCGGCGCCTCAGTTTGTAAACATTGTCTCTCAGCTGATTGTTCCTTCATTATTGTTCAGGTTAAATTAACTGTTTTTTCACAAACTTTTCTTTTATATTCCATTGTTAAGTTAATTAATCATATTACTGTTCATGTTGTGGTGATATATTATTAATCTTCAACCTAGAATAAACTTACAAATACTGTATTTCCATTTTTTTGATCGACTTTTATTTTCGGTCTATTTTCAAACTTTTATATTAAATATTTTACATTGTTGTATCTTGGACCAATGGCTTGAGCACAACAAAAAATATAAATAATATTAAACTGCATGGATATTCCCTATTTGGTGCCCAAAATCTAGCTAATTATCCCAGTGATCTCACCGACCTCAAGTCCTCAATATCGGGAGAAGTCGCCGATATTTTCACACTGGTTAAGATATCGGCGTAAATTATGTTAATGTAATGACCAACACTAACATGACCTTTGACCTAAACTGTTGCTGGATAACTGGTGGATATACTTGTAAGAAGTCATGACCCGTGGCTTGGTTGGTAACGCACTTGTCTTACACGCTGAGTGTCTGGGGTGTGGTGGTGTGGGTGGCATCCTGGGGGAGAAGATTAAAGGACCACAATGGAAATATGACAGTCCTGGATGATGTACTGACTCTTGTGTTATCCTGGGTGGCTAACACTCCCTACCCTGGGTGGCTAACACACCCTACCCTGGGTGGCTAACACTCCCTACCCTGGGTGGCTAACGCTCCCTACCCTGGGTGGCTAACGCTCCCTACCCTGGGTGGCTAACGCTCCCTACCCTGGGTGGCTAACGCTCCCTACCCTGGGTGGCTAACACTCCCTACCCTGGGTGGCTAACGCTCCCTACCCTGGGTGGCTAATGCTCCCTACCCTGGGTGGCTAACACTCCCTACCCTGGGTGGCTAACACTCCCTACCCTGGGTGGCTAACACTCCCTACCCTGGGTGGCTAACACTCCCTACCCTGGGTGGCTAACACTCCCTACCCTGGGTGGCTAACACTCCCTACCCTGGGTGGCTAACACTCCCTACCCTGGGTGGCTAACACTCCCTACCCTGGGTGGCTAACGCTCCCTACCCTGGGTGGCTAACGCTCCCTACCCTGGGTGGCTAACACACCTTACCCTGGGTGGCTAACACTCCCTACCCTGGGTGGCTAACACTCCCTACCCTGGGTGGCTAACACTCCCTACCCTGGGTGGCTAACACTCCCTACCCTGGGTGGCTAACACTCCCTACCCTGGGTGGCTAACACTCCCTACCCTGAGTGGCTAACACTCCCTACCCTGGGTGGCTAACACTCCCTACCCTGGGTAGCTAACACTCCCTACCCTGGGTGGCTTACACTCCCTACCCTGGGTGGCTAACACTCCCTACCCTGGGTGGCTAACGCTCCCTACCCTGGGTGGCTAACACACCCTACCCTGGGTGGCTAACACTCCCTACCCTGGGTGGCTAACACTCCCTACCCTGGGTGGCTAACACTCCCTACCCTGGGTGGCTAACACTCCCTACCCTGGGTGGCTAACACTCCCTACCCTGGGTGGCTAATGCTCCCTATCCTGGGTGGCTAACACTCCCTACCCTGGGTGGCTAACACTCCCTACCCTGGGTGGCTAACACTCCCTACCCTGGGTGGCTAACACTCCCTACCCTGGGTGGCTAACACTCCCTACCCTGGGTGGCTAATGCTCCCTATCCTGGGTGGCTAACACTCCCTACCCTGGGTGGCTAACACACCCTACCCTGGGTGGCTAACACACCCTACCCTGGGTGGCTAACACTCCCTACCCTGGGTGGCTAACACTCCCTACCCTGGGTGGCTAACACTCCCTACCCTGGGTGGCTAACACTCCCTACCCTGGGTGGCTAACACTCCCTATCCTGGGTGGCTAACACACCCTACCCTGGGTGGCTAACACACCCTACCCTGGGTGGCTAACGCTCCCTACCCTGGGTGGCTAACAAACCCTACCCTGGGTGGCTAACACACCCTACCCTGGGTGGCTAACACACCCTACCCTGGGTGGCTAACACACCCTACCCTGGGTGGCTAACACTCCCTACCCTGGGTGGCTAACACTCCCTACCCTGGGTGGCTAACACTCCCTACCCTGGGTGGCTAATGCTCCCTACCCTGGGTGGCTAACACTCCCTATCCTGGGTGGCTAACACACCCTACCCTGGGTGGCTAACACACCCTACCCTGGGTGGCTAACACATCCTACCCTGGGTGGCTAATGCTCCCTACCCTGGGTGGCTAACACTCCCTATCCTGGGTGGCTAACACACCCTACCCTGGGTGGCTAATGCTCCCTACCCTGGGTGGCTAACACTCCCTATCCTGGGTGGCTAACACTCCCTACCCTGGGTGGCTAACACACCCTACCCTGGGTGGCTAACACACCCTACCCTGGGTTAAAAATACGTACAGTGGTGCCTCAAGTTTCATACAGCTCCCAACTCGAACAATTATTTAAGTGTATTTTTGTAAGCACTTTTTTAAGCGTATTTTTGGGGGTCTGAAACAGACTAATGTAATTCACATTATTCCTTATTGGAACAAATTCGTTCCGTAACGGCACTCAAACAGCCTTCTGGAACAAATTATGGCCGAAATTCGGGGTACCACTGTTCCAACAAAATTTGATCTATCACAGATTTATATGCCCTCCTAGTCATCCGACTTTTCCCTATCGTCTGTATGTCCAGCCACACCTCTTATCAACCACTGTACTATAAATTCATAAGAATATATACTAACATTATGTCAATGATGTTGATATATAAAGGTGCAAAGTGGTTATGGAGTTTAATGCTCTCAAAATTTGTTGGTAAAATAATTCTCATTACAAAATCATCTTTGCAGCGACATTTTTGAAGTAATAAGTAAAGATATTTTTCAAATGTTGTCGGCATTTCCACGAAAATTATATTTTAGGCTTCAGATGTATGAACTACACGTTTTAATTACTCATCTGTGGCTACATGAGTAGAGCTATGCTATCCCGTCGTCCACTTTTTTTCCATTCACACAAGTCTGCTGGATGCTTAGTTCCGTTAAAATTCTTACTGAAGCTTCCTTTACTGCTTCCCTCAAATTATTTCTGGGGTGACCCCTTCCCTACCCTTACTACCCTTAATCCCAGGTTCATGCACGTAGTTTATATATATTGCCATCCTCTTACGTACCAATTTATACATTAAATATGTAGTAGTATAAACAAGACATTAGTCCTATCACCAACTAGGCATTTGTAAAATATCCATTGATATTATGGTCTGTCTTCATAAGCAACTTTTCTGTTTTACTTGTTTCAGTAAATCTACAACAATAAACAGGATGTCGGCCCGCAATCAAGTTATTACACAACAAATCAAGCAAGACTGGATTAATCGTGAATACATTGAGGTAAAATCATGCAGTTTTCTTCTGAATTCAACATTTTATGTAATGTTAAAAGCCTCATTGAAGGTAGTATTACATTTAAAGCAACTTTTACAGACAACATAAAGCAATGAATTAACTGGAGTATCTACTGTATCTTGATACCCCACATATAAGCACCTGACTTCAGATATGACTGGATCTTTCATAAGAATGTAGTCACTCAACACCCAACACCAGGAACTCTGGCCTCTGATATAAACCTATACATTTTCACAGTACTTTGTACCCAGCTGAATATAACTTAGAAGCAAGCTATAACTTAACTATGGTTCAGGTCTAGTTTAAGGAGATTAACTTAAACAACCCTAATATCATGTATTATATACATGTCCTAAAATTTATGATGTGCTATTTTCTTTGAAGCTGTTTTAACTGAAAATCAAATTATGTTACCTGTCAAATACCTCTGTTAAATGCTACTTTCTTTCATCAATTGAAGATATTTAAGTTGGAAGGTATTTTATATGACACTTAAATAATTTATCTAACTTTAGCTTAGAAAACTTGTTCACCGACTAATTTTCAGAAATTTGTTCCTACTAACCCTGTTCATTGCAGGTCTAATGCTAAACTAACCAGAGAAAAAGTGATTATTTTGACTTGGGTCCTAATAGAGCTAAAGAAAAATTCACTTGTTAAGACTCGGAAGTTATCAATATAGTATAACCTAACCACTGAGTTATTGGGGAAGATAACTACTACTACTGCCCCCCTCAAGGAAGGTTCCTTGATGTTGGTGAGGGGCTCTTGATTTAGGGAATTGGATCTGTGCTCCAGTTCCCCAAATTAAGCCTGAATGCCTTCCACATCCCCCCCCCCCCCAGGTGCTGTATAATCCTCCGGGTTTAGTGAGAGACGACCGACTTGTTGAAAAAAAAAAAATAATAACAATACTGCTACTACTACTACTACTATTACTACTACTACTACTTTCAGAACAAATGCAATATTAGTTAAAAGAAAAGCAAGTCTTAAAGACCAGTCAACATATTTAGGGAAATTAAAGAAATAGACCAGCAAACCCTACAAATTAGCTCGTGTATTTATGTTTAATAAATTATTATATTACTCTATTAAAGTAATACCCTTGATTTTTTTTTCTAGGTCATCACCAGCAATATCAAGAGAATTGCTGAGTTTCTGAACAGCTTTGATATGTCATGCAGATCAAAATTAAGTCAACTCAATGAGAAGTTGACTATGTTGGAGCGGCGCATTGAGTACCTTGAAGCAAGAGTTACAAAAGGAGAAACACTTAACTGAGTACATTACCATGCAATCATGCAAATGTACAAATGTAGCATTCATTTGCTGCATGATCTATTATTTACACACGAGACTAATAGACTTAAGTATGAGGCTGAAAGTACACATTTCGAAAATAAAATTATGTACATCCTGGAAATGAAATAGATAACTGATCCTAATGGTAAAACTGTCTCCAGTATTCCCTGATTATTTTGTCCTTTTTCAGCAAACTTTACAAAACAAATTTAAAATAGAAAATTATGATCAATATTAATCAAGATGTCACCTCTTAAATGAGCACATTATAAAATATTAGTTGTATATACTACAAAATGAACACTGGTAAATTTTTACTGTGATCTCTTCTAGGCATTAGTTTTCCATTTTTGTTATATTAAATACAATATATAATAACTGTTTCATTTAATTCCCTTATTATTATAATCAAGGGGGAAGTGCTAAACCCGGAGGATTATACAGCGCCTGGGGGGGATATGTGGAAGGCATTCAGGCTTAATTCGGGGAACTGGAGCACAGATCCAATTCCCTAAATCAAGAGCCCCTCACCAACATCAAGGAACCTTCCTTGAGGGGTTTAATTCCCTTAACAAAAAGAGATAATCAATAAATATTAAGGCTTAGTGGGGCATAATTCCTTTCAGTGAAGTTCATACCTAATGGTCTGCTGTATGCCCATGATGTGTACTATAAACCTATGCACAGTGGCCCTTCAAGGTTGAATGCCTTAATGCCAGCAAATCTAGTGAAAGACATTTAATAAAAAGGCATTGGATCAAACATTAATGCCTCCACCTCATCAATATACATGTACAGTACAGTCAGTTCTTCTACCAAGAGTATCCTACCTGCACCTATGTAACAATTTTGGCTTAGCGCTTCTTTTTGATTATAATAAAAATAATAATAATAATAATATGTAACAATTTAGAGTTCCTAGACAATTTCTCTTCTTGCCATTTTATTCTACTTTTCTGCCATCAGCAAACTTTCCAACCTTTACCTACTGGTGCCCTCTTACTAAGTGTATTTTCCTCTCTCATAACCTGATAATTTAGGGACCACTTAAGGAGAGGGGAGAGGAGAGACTGCTTTAATGCTCATGAAGTACTCTTGATCCAGGGACTTGGCACTACCATCAAGAATGATTGCCTTTCATTCCCAGGTGCTGGATGACCATATGGGTCATCCAGCACCTGCGGAAGTATATAATAAGATATAGAACATAGCCACCCCTCAGCCGGTCTGCTTTACAAATTTTCTCTCCCTCACTTAATTACCATGGTGGAGCACTAAACCTGAAGGGGTCTTACAGTACTTGGGAATAAGATGGTAGCTCCAATTCCATGGAGCAAGAGTCCTCCACCAGCATCAAGGGACCTCCCCTTGAAGCAACATATATCTGTTCAATAATGATCCAAGACAAAATCAAAACATCCTCTGCTTTTTATTTGATACTTAGGAGCCCCTGATAATTATATTAATGGAAAGGAGCTAAACCCATAGTACTATACGAGCTTGTGAAAAATGCACGTGTATATACCAGTAAATACCTGGACACTTCAAACCTTTGAAAGTGATATACAGTCTACAACTAACAAGTTAAAAAATACAAAACGAAGGTTCAATCTTAAAATAAATTTTAGTTGCTTGTGTACTATCTTTCACTGTTATTACCTATATGGAAACACAGGAGCAGAGATCACTGTGTGCAATTTTCAGTGTTGGCTCTAGTGTACCATTACTGCAGTTTTTCCATAATAGTTTCTAAAACTTACTTCACACCAAAAAGTTTTCCTGGAAATCTTATAAGTTATGTGTATGTAAATAAAGTTTGGTAGAGCGTTATTCTCTGACTGTTTTGTGGTCAGGTTTACACACCATTTTCTACACGAGTGAACTTTTTATTTTTTTTTTTGTTGGAATGAGATACAAAATGACTAAAAATAGACGTCTGATGTGGTGTGATAGTACATTGGAACCTTGGTTTTCATATTCCCCAGCTTGCACGTAAAACCACGGTTATTCTCCACAAAATGTATTTTTTTTAATATTTTTGGGTGTCTGGAATGGATTAATTGGATTTACATTATTTCTTATGCTTGGGCATACGAAAACCGGGGTTCCACTGTATACATATTACTGGCGTTACGAGCTGCCATTGACTAATGTGCGTCTTTGGAGGAATTCTTATTCCCTTTAAAATATTAAATTTGAAGAGGGGAAGATTTATAAAGTATATTAGGTATGCTAAAGAGTGGGTCTGCTCTAAGGAAGTTATTAATTTAAATAATGTGAACTGCACTATGGTTAGTTAGACGGCAGTTCACCTTGACATTATCACCACAGTGTCTCCAACACTTCACAGTACAGTACAGTATATGCTAACTTATGTATATCACATCACAAAAGGTAAAGAAGTGATACAGTTTCAATAACCTGGGATACACCTGTGACTACCTGGAATGTTCTTGTATCTTCATAGCTCAACCTGAAGCCTCCCTCAAGGGAGGTTCCTTGATGCTGATGAGGGGCTCTTGATCTGTGCTCCAGTTTCCTGAATTAAGCCTGAATACCTTCCATCCCCCCCCCCACGTGCGCTGTATAATTCTGCGAGTTTAGCACTCCCCCGTGATTATAATAATAATCAACCTGAGGCCAGACTTTCTTGCTGATTAGCTAATCAACTAGGCTGTTGCTACTAGTAGCTCACAGGCTAACACAGCCATCAGGTAGTAGTCCAGTTTTCACTTGAAAAATTTTATTTTTGTAAATTGAGCACCCTAACAGGATAGACTATACCGTAAAGCCTCAAAATTTAATTTTTAACACCAACCCCAGAAATATCATAGAATCATAGGCACATCTGATCATAAAGCAAAGTGTCTACATATACAAATACAGTGGACCCCCGCATAACGATTACCTCCGAATGCGACCAATTATGTAAGTGTATTTATGTAAGTGCGTTTGTACATGTATGTTTGGGGGTCTGAAATGGACTAATCTACTTCACAATATTCCTTATGGGAATAAATTCGGTCAGTACTGGCACCTGAACATACTTATGGAGTGAAAAAATATCGTTAACCAGGGGTCCACTGTACAGTGGTACCCTGAGTTTTGTACATAATTCATTCCAGAAGGTTGTTCGAGTGTCGTTACCAAACGAATTTGTTCCCATAAGGAATACTGTAAATTAGATTAGTCCATTTCAGACCCCAAAAATACACTTACAAAAGCACTTACAATAATACACTTACATAATTGTTCGAGTTGGGAGCTGTATGAAACTCAGGGTACCACTGTATTACAGATGTAATGGGCAACACCTTTTGAAGGCTTGCTATACAGGACAGGAGGGCCCTGTTTTTTGGTGGTTAGGTTCCCAACCCCCTTCAATAAGTATAAATTGCTGGCAAGTGGGTAATAGTAGGAGGTGGTTAGGTTGTAATATTTCAACAGCCATTGCCACCACACCCACCCAACCTAAACCCCCACAAACCCTCCTTCCATCCCTCTCACCCCCATCTTTGTACCCGAACAACAACCCATCATAACACGACGATGCCTACCTACGGAGAATATTAAAAAAATATTGGTCGCACTATCACAACAAATCATACAAACAATACAAATACACACATTCAACAAACAACAATAACAGAGGTTGGTGGATGAGTTTGGTAGAGTATGTAAAAGAAGAAAATTAAAAGTGAATACAGGAAAGAGTAAGGTGATGAGGATAACAAAAAAAAAATTAGGTAATGGAAGATTGGATATCAGATTGGAAGGAGAGAGTATGGAGGAGTTGAATGTATTCAGATATTTAGGAGTGGATGTATCAGCAGATGGATCTATGAAAGATGAGAATCACAAAATTGATGAGGGGAAAAAGGTGAGTGGTGCACTTAGGAGATTGTGAAGAGAAAGAACTTTTTCCATGGAAGCAAAGAGGGGAATGTATGAGAGTATAGTTATACCAACACTCTTATATGGGTGTGAAGCATGGGTGATGAATGTTGCAGCGAGGAGAAGGCTGGAGGCAGTGGAGATGTCATGTCTGAGGGCAATGTGTGGTGTGAATACAATGCAGAGAATTCGTGGTTTAGAAATTAGGAGGAGGTCCGGGATTACCAAAACTGTTATCCAGATGACCAAGGAAGGATTGTTGAGGTGGTTCAGACATACAGAGAGAATGGAGTGAAACAGAATGATTTCAAGAGTGTATCAGTCTGTAGTGGAAGGAAGGCGGGGTAGGGGTTGGCCTAGGAAAAGTTGGAGGGAGGGGGTAAAGGAGGTTTTGTGTGAGAGGGGCTTGAACTTCCAGCAAGCACGCGTAAGCATGTTAGATAGGAGTGAATGGAGACAAATGGTTTTTAGGACTTGACATGCTGTTGAAGTGTCAGCAAGGTAACATTTATGAAGGGGTTCAGGGAAACCGGCAGGCCGGGCTCGAGTCCTGTAGATGGGAAGTACAGTGTCTGCACTCTGAAGGAGGGGTGTTAATGTTGCAGTTTAAAAACTGTAGTGTAAAGCACCCTTCTGGCAAGACAGTGATGGAGTGAATGATGATGAAAGCTTTTCTTTTTCGGGCCACCCTGCCTTGGTGGGAATCGGCCAGTGTGTTAATAAAAACAAAGAAAAAATAATAATTTCTATATCTTTTGTTTCACTATTAACTGCATACAAAATGCTTAAGAACATGTTTACACTATCATATATTAAGTGCTAAATACAGCCAGGCCTTAAAAAAAAGAAACTAAAGTAAAGTGAATATATACAGTACATATAATGTCTGCACTCTAAAGGAAGGGTTCGGGATATTGGCAGTTTAGAGGGATATGTTGTGCATCTTTATCCGTATATACTTCTAAACTGTTGTATTATGAGCACCTCTGCGAAAACAGTGAAAATGTTGAGGTGAGGTGAAAGTGTTGAATGATGATGAAAGTATTTTCTTTTTGGGGATTTTATTTCTTTTTGGGCACCCTGCCTCAGTGGGAGACGGCCGATTTGATTAAAAAAAAAAAAAAATAATACTTGCCTGAAAATATGGCACCAGATGCCCTTCCCTGACGCAAAAAAGCGGAAAAAGTGCTGATCATAATGAACACTGGCTCAGCTGAAAACTGCCGAAATAGTTGAACACTAACAAGAGGGAAGCTGAAATGTGGGGCCTTCCTGTATAGGGAAACCTACAAATTTTCAAGCTTTCTAATCTGCAAGCTTTGATCAACTATATTTTGCTGAAAGACCTGTGAACAATGCTAATTATTTGCAGTAACCTCTAAAATGAAAATTAAGTTTTTGCTCAAAATGTGCTCTGTGAATTTCTCACAACTAAATCTCCTTTTCCTTTCCAATTACTTTTTTATGTCTATCAATATTAACTAAATTAGAGCAGTGCTTAGAGAGAGATGTCCTTATAAAGCACAAAATCCCAAATGTATCAAAATTTATTACACCGAATTCACGAAGACCTACGTCTAGGTACGTAACCCTCATGAATTTGATGGTTCAACTTCTTTTACATTACACAAGCAGCAGATTTGGTCAACATTTTATAATTTTCTGTCATACAGTAGAACCTCAGTTTTCATATGCCCTAGTTTGTGTGTAAAACTCTAGTTATTCTCTACAAAATGTATTTTTTGTTAATATTTCCCATAAGAAATAATGTAAATCCAATTAACCCATTCCAGACACCCAAAAATATTAACAACAAATACATTATACATGTATAGAGAACAATAGTTTTACATACAAACTAGGGCATACGAAAACCAAGGTTCCACTGTACAATAAATGTCCTTAGAGGATGAGTTAAAAAATGACCATACAAACTAGGGCATACGAAAACCAAGGTTCCACTGTACAATAAATGTCCTTAGAGGATGAGTTAAAAAATGACTTGTAAGGAGTCTGCCTCTTTACCCTATAACAGCTGCTTATTGCAGCTATTAAGAGCAACAAACCACGGAACGGGTGGGGTTTGAACCTATGACGAGTGAGTCATAAAATTTCAGGCTAGTGTGTAAGCCATTCAGTCAGCTGGCCTCAATAAGATTCATCAAATTAGATATACAGTGGTACCTCGGGATACGAACTTAATTTGTTCCAGAAGGCTGTTCGAATGCCGATACCCAACGAATTTGTTCTCATAAGGAATAATGTAAATTAGATTAATGCATTTCAGACCCCAAAAATAAACTTACAAAAGCACTTACATAAATACACTTACATAACTGTTTGAGTTTCGAGCTGTTCGTATCCCAAGGTACCACTGTATTCTATACACCATAAGGTTAGAATGGGCCCCATGACTCTTACTGTAGCCAGCTGGACAAGTGGCTTACACGCTGGCCTGGAGTTCAACAACTCACTTGCCTTTAGTTCAAACCCCACCCATTCCGTGGTTTGTTTGTAATTTTGTTACTACAATTTCACGATTCATTAAGAGCAATGAGTGACACAAAAATCGCTGCCCACATCGTGCTACTTTTATCATCACCGGAGTGACAATACTAGCTAGTCTGATTTTAGTTTTGAATTTTCTACTTACCAAGAGCATACACCAGCTGCTGTGACACCTGAGGATTTACCGCTGCGGCCAGAACCATAATGGTTGAATCACCAGCAGAGGGTTGCATGTCCACCAGCCACACCCGCAGCTGTGTTGCTCCAGCACGCTCCCGACCCTGGCAGTGTAGGTACCATATTTGATTTTGTATGTGGAGAAAAGTTTCTAAGTTACATCTTTAAGATTTATGTATGGAAAAGTATACTGTATATGTAAATCTGAACCATACCCCCGGCCGGGATTGAACCCGCGGTCATAGAGTCTCAAAACTCCAGCCCGTCGCGTTAGCCACTAGACCAGCTAGCCACAATAAGATTCATCCAACTAGGTATATTTCTACACCATAGGAAAGTTAGCACAGGCACCTCTGTGACCACAAATGCAAGTTTTTACAGACGAATCTCCAGCTAGCGTGGCCGTGACGAACTCTAGCTCAAGTCCCTTCACTGCCGTCAACATGACTTAAGAAATCGTAATGACACGATTGCAAATAAACCATACCCCCGGCCGGGATTGAACCCGCGGTCTAGCTGGTCTAGTGGCTAACGCGACGGGCTGGAGTTTTGAGACTCTATGACCGCGGGTTCAATCCCGGCCGGGGGTATGGTTTATTTGCAATCGTGTCATTACGATTTCTTAAGTCATGTTGACGGCAGTGAAGGGACTTGAGAACTTTCACGGCGCGCATAACGGAGATAAAACACCTCAATTATTGGGAGCGCTTGAGGTTCCTAAACCTGTATTCCCTGGAACGCAGGAGGGAGAGATACATGATTATATACACCTGGAAAATCCTAGAGGGACTAGTACCGAACTTGCACACGAAAATCACCCACTACGAAAGCAAAAGACTTGGCAGACGATGCACCATCCCCCCAATGAAAAACAGGGGTGTCACTAGCACGTTAAGAGACCATACAATAAGTGTCAGGGGCCCGAGACTGTTCAACTGCCTCCCAGCACACATAAGGGGGATTACCAACAGACCCCTGGCAGTCTTCAAGCTGGCACTGGACAAGCACCTAAAGTCAGTTCCGGATCAGCCGGGCTGTGGCTCGTATGTTGGTTTGCGTGCAGCCAGCAGCAACAGCCTGGCTGATCAGGCTCTGATCCACCAGGAGGCCTGGTCTCAGACCGGGCCGCGGGGGCGTTGACCCCCGGAACTCTCTCCAGGTAAACTCCAGAGTTCGTCACGGCCACGCTAGCTGGAGATTCGTCTGTAAAAACTTGCATTTGTGGTCACAGAGGTGCCTGTGCTAACTTTCCTATGGTGTAGAAATATACCTAGTTGGATGAATCTTATTGTGGCTAGCTGGTCTAGTGGCTAACGCGACGGGCTGGAGTTTTGAGACTCTATGACCGCGGGTTCAATCCCGGCCGGGGGTATGGTTTATTTGCAATCGTGTCATTACGATTTCTTAAGTCAAGTAAATCTGAAAATTTAACTTTAAGCTGTGGGAAATCTGGAGTCATTTAATTTTACTTATGAGTAACTGATTAAAAAGTTAATTAAGTGCATTTCCCTGCAAGTTTAACGAAATTCTTCCAGCGTTGACGGAAATTTTATTCACCTGTTAAACAGGAATATTTCTTAAGAGATACTTATACTGTAGCAGTTTATGGGAGAAAAAAGCAACGAATCTCTTCAGTAAATCTTCCAAAAATGCATAAAAATAATGAAATGTAGATGTACCATATTGAATTGGGAGGAAGTAGTAAGATTTTTAAAGTGCTCTGACCTACAAAGTCATTCAACACTTATATCAAGTAGTGAACCACACAAGTGAACCTACCCACACGTGGTCCACAAAGCCTTCTCTTATGTACTTCTCGACATTACACTCATACACAAGTTTGTCGGGTTCCCCAGGAATGAGGTACCACTTTTGCAAGGAGTGAGCGGAGAGCACTAGCACAGCACGCTCATTCTTCTCAGCTCCGAGGACCCCCACTGCCCGTACCAGCCGCTGCAAATGTCAACCCACACAATTATTATTGTTATTATTATGTTCACGATGGATGAATTTGGTAGGGTATGTAAAAGAAGAAAATTAAAAGTGAATACAGGAAAGAGTAAGGTTATGAGGATAACAAAAAGATTAGGTGATGAAAGATTGGATATCAGATTGGAGGGAGAGAGTATGGAGGAGGTGAATGTATTCAGATATTTGGGAGTGGACATGTCAGCGGATGGGTCTATGAAAGATGAGGTGAATCATAGAATTGATGAGGGGAAAAGGGTGAGCAGTGCACTTAGGAGTCTGTGGAGACAAAGAACTTTGTCCTAAGAGGCAAAGAGGGGAATGTATGAGAGTATAGTTTTACCAACGCTCTTATATGGATGTGAAGCATGGATGATGAATGTTGCAGTGAGGAGAAGGCTGGAGGCAGTGGAGATGTCATGTCTGAGGGCAATGTGTGGTGTGAATATAATGCAGAGAATTCGTAGTTTGGAAGTTAGGAGGAGGTGCGGGATTACCAAAACTGTTGTCCAGAGGGCTGAGGAAGGGTTGTTGAGGTGGTTCGGACATGTAGAGAGAATGGAGCGAAACAGAATGACTTCAAGAGTGTATCAGTCTGTAGTGGAAGGAAGGTGGGGTAGGGGTCGGCCTAGGAAAACTTGGAGGGAGGGGGTAAAGGAGGTTTTGTGTGCGAGGGGCTTGGACTTCCAGCGAGCATGCGTGAGTATGTTTGATAGGAGTGAATGGAGACGAATGGTTTTTAATACTTGACGTGCTGTTGGAGTGTGAGCAAAGTAACATTTATGAAGGGGTTCAGGGAAACCGGCAGGCCGGACTTGAGTCCTGGAGATGGGAAGTACAGTGTCTGCACTCTGAAGGAGGGGTGTTAATGTTGCAGTTTAAAAACTGTAGTGTAAAGCACCCTTCTGGCAAGACAGTGATGGAGTGAATGATGGTGAAAGTTTTTCTTTTTCGGGCCACCCTGCCCTGGTGGGAATCGGCCAGTGTGTTAATAAAAAAAAATAATAACATATTCACAAGAAGCTCTAAACCCATAAAGGTCATACAGTGCCTGAAGAATGGGAGGTAATCAAGTCTGATCCAAGAAAAGACTGAGTAGCTTTAACTTCATAAATCACTACCTTGAAGAGTAAACATACAAGAAATGAAACTGCTGTTTGCTTGCCAGTTCTTTTACTTGGACTCGCAACTGTGGGAAGAATGCGAATCCTTCATACAGTTCATACAATTACAAATGGAAGGAAGAACCACCTGTTTTGTGATTACAAAAAGATTAATGGAATCAAAATAAAAAAGGAATCTCAAAATATAAATTTTACCTGGTGTAGATAAATTTTATCTGGTGTGGATAAATTTTACCTGGTGTAGATAAATTTTATCTGGGGTGGATAAATTTTACCTGGTGTGGATAAATTTTATCTGGGGTGGATAAATTTTACCTGGTGTAAATAAATTTTATCTGGGGTGGATAAATTTTACCTGGTGTGGATAAATTTTACCTGGTGTAGATAAATTTTATCTGGGGTGGATAAATTTTATCTGGGGTAGATAAATTTTACCTGGTGTGGATAAATTTTACCTGGTGTAGATAAATTTTACCTGGTTTAGATAAATTTTACCTGGTGTGGATAAATTTTACCTGGTGTGGATAAATTTTACCTGGTGTGGATAAATTTTACCTGGTGTGGATAAATTTTACCTGGTGTGGATAAATTTTACCTGGTGTGGATAAATTTTACCTGGTGTGGATAAATTTTACCTGGTGTGGGTGGATTTTGACACAGAGGCAGTGATCTTGAGAGAGGAAGGAAAAAATACCTGTGGTATAGAAGGCAGTAGACACAAGGGAGATTATTGTATGTTTTCACGGGTAGGAAAAAGAACCCGGAGGGAAGGAGGTATAATCTGTTTAGAAACGCTGGAGAGGAATCGTGACTAAAAAATCTTAACAAAATCACAAACAAATCACACAACTCATTCTGTTATTTAGTGGGAGAAAAAAGACTGAGAAAGAGGTTATGGTATTTACAGAGTACTGAGACTGAGCTCATTCAGGATTCTATACATTAAACACACATTAAAACCACAACATAGAAAATATAAAGTCCTTAAAACAATAAATAAAATTAAAGGTTAAAACATTATTATTACAAACATCAAGGTCAACTATGTTATACAAGGTCCACCTAATATGTCTCGATGAATTTTCTAGCCACCTCAGTGGTTACAATAACCTTCTCTAAATGGCAGTAAAACCTAAGGCATGTTATTAAAAATGGTAGTCACAGTCTATAGCATAATGTACAGAGGAGCAAGATTCCTTGCAACCAAGCGTTCACAGATAAAATTCTATCAATAATTTGCAAAAATCATCTGATGTCAATGATGCCACATACTGCTGCACTCTGCACAGCTTGAGACTCGTCTGTAGGGATCAGTGGCGGCTTGCAGCACCAGTAATACCTATACTATCGTACTGCATCAAACTTCTATTTTTAATCACTTATCTCGTTTCAAAAAAAAAAAAAAAAAAAAAAAAAAAAATTCGCTTATAAATACATTGAAAACAACATACAACAGATTTTTCCTGTAATATACTTGTCATCTGCAAATTATTTTTGCGTAAGGTTGATGAAGTCATACGTCTGGCAGTGAGCATCTGGGGAAACTGCAGCTCTGCAGCTCCTATGGATGAGCCGCCACTGGTAGAGACCATCAAAACTGAATATCATAATGGTAAACAATACCAACAAAACTGGAACTTCAATATTACACAACTCAACCCAAAGTCACAAATACAAAAGGTTACACAAATAACCCACACATAAAAGAGAGAAGCTTACGACGACGTTTCGGTCCGACTTGGACCATTTACAAAGTCACAAAGTGACTTTGTAAATGGTCCAAGTCGGACCAAAATGTCGTCGTAAGCTTCTCTCTTTTATGTGCAGGTTATTTGTGTATTGTTCCAGTCACGGTATTGTCCCTTTTTTTGCTATTTACAAAAGGTTGCTGTAATGTGCACTGTAGACAGCAGCCTTTACTAATTAAAAGTTTGAAGTCTTGTGCAGGGAGTGTGGTCACCCCTGATTATTTTGGACCACAAGATTCATGCAATAGTAATAAACAATTGCAAACCCATGGTAAGCAAGTTTTAGGACTTGCTTGCCATGGGTTCAAGTCCCACCTATTCCTTGATTTGGAACACAAGATGCACAGATGCATACTATGCCAGGGGGTGGAGGAAAGTTGGGGAGAGGCAAAGGAAACTGCTGTAAATCGATTCATCAGGAGGGTACAGCAAAATCTCAATTTAAGTGTTGTAAATTGCCCCTTGGAAGTCAAGATTATGTTATTCTACAACTCTAGAGATGTATTGGATGTGAAAATTTAGATATCCGCAGATGCGGATGTGTATGAGGGTTTCTCACTTATTTTGCGGATGCGGACGCTGATTTGGATGCAAGAAATTGTGTGGATGTTCCAAGGATTTTGATGTGGACATAAGAAATTGTGTGGATGTTCTGTGGATTCGGATGTGGATGCAAATGCAAATGTTTACAGTAAAATGTGGATGCAGATGCAGATGTAAGAAATTGTGCAGATGTTCCACGGCTGCAGATGCAGATGCTAATATCCAATACATCACTACTCTAAAGGCAAAACCAAAAACTTAAGTTCCCCTGTATTAAATTGCCCTTGTCTCAGAGATGATTCCAATATTAAAGAACACTTTCCTGTGTGTTGGAAGTAATGCTTAGTATAATTTGTGGAGTGGGTATTAAAGAGGAGTGTTTTCTGGCTGGGTGGCTTACTACTGGTGGTATGGGAACAAAGGTAGCTGACTGAAGGGTGTAATGGGGTGGAGCAACTTCAGAATAAGATTTTCTGACAGACTCTCTCCCTATTCTATAATATTTAGCTAAGAGCTACGTACTATTTATGCAAACAAAAATCCATGCACAGATAAGGATAAAGCACACATACATAAAGGAATATGGAGTAATTAAAAAATACTGTATTACCAATGTTACTCACTGCCTCAGGAGCCTGGGTTGGCATGGAGCCAAATACAAGAGACGACACTCTACGTGATATTCCCCCAAGCAGCCCAGCAGGAACCTTTAACTGTCGTACATTGATGGTCTGGTTCCCTCCGGACCCCCCTCCTGGTTGTATCAGTAGTGTAGTGGAGGTGGTAGTTGCTAGAAGGCAGCCTAATGCTGGCCCAAGGAACACCAGACTGTCACATTCCTGGCCCTAGAATAGTCAAAAACAGTTAAGGTGGTACCTTAAGTAGCTTGTGTATTAGCCATATACAATAAGTAAAAAATATAATCATTAGGTCTTCACAAATATCACTGTGTAAATTGATCAGCAACAAAGCATTTAAAAATCAATTTTTAAATGTTAAAAAAGAGTAATGTCATACACAGTAACAATATTCCAGTGAACATTTTTCTTTCATTAACTACTTTCATTCTGTATAAAAATACATTTTAGAAAAAAATCTAAATGGTCCAAACAACTCTGAATAAAAGAAATGACATATGCACACATAATTTATATAGGATAGGAAATGAGTAATATACTAATCTAAATAGTTTTAAGTCTAGTCATAAAAATCTTTAAAAGCAAAGTGTACTCTCTGCTTGAGTATCTGAAAAGTTGTGTGTTACAGTTCTCTACAGGAACCAATCCAGATAATAGTTGCCAAACGTTAAGTACAAATTTACCAAGTAAAGGACAAGGCATCTGTTATGTCCTTTAGACTAACCTGAAGCTCTGTACTGACTTCAAAGTATGAGCCTTCATGAGCAATACTGGGCCAGAAGCGCACATACCCTTCTGGAGACACTGCTAAACACGATGGTACCTGAAAGTATTGCAATGCTTGCTTGTATACTGCCACCGTGTTGTTACAAAAAAATAAAAGCGTGCGTTCAATTACTTTTGCCCATTCATTGGCTTTATTAATCAAGATCAACTTGCACTGATTGTAAAAAAAAAAATGGATTACAAAAGACTAGTACAATAATTAATAGTTATTAATAAATCAATAAAATCAATGAACCTTGTTCAATGTTTTCCCACTCTGGTAGGATTCCTGAATCATTTCTTTCTGTCTTGAGAACTCTCACACTGACAGCTGAAGTTTACAAATGTCTAATGTCAAGTGAATGTTGACCTGTGAACTTTGTAAACTTTAGCTGTTACTGTATAGGTTCTCAAGAAAAATAAATGACTAACAATCCTATCACGGTGGAAAATAATGAACATGGTTCCATTCATATGAGAAACATTTAGCGTGCAAACACTGACCAGCAACAGCAGGGCAACATACCAATAAGAATGGGAGAGAAAAGTTTGAAGAGAGGCCAAGTTTGGAAAAACTCTTGAAAGGTGAACATGGAGAAGACAGTGGAAGAGATTGCCAAGCAGCAGTGGTGAGAGTACAGGGAAATAAAGGAACTAGCAGGAAGGAAAGTGCCAGCAATTTTTCTCCACACACCACAGTACTTGCACTGGCAAATGAGTTCTACATACCTGCCCCTCATTGGCAACATAAACAACAACTAGCTGGGCTCGATGAGCGAGATCTGATGGTGGCAAGGTCAGCTCCCTAAACTGGTGGTTGACGAGGCGCCGGGTGTCATCAAGTGTGTAGCGCCACACCAGCAAGCGACGACCGCACACCAACCAGGCCCACCCACCCTGTGATAACACTGCTGACATCTCCACATTACCTGAGCCATAGTAGAGGGGTAGATGCATCAAGATTTTATATTCATAACAGCCAAATTTAATTTTTTTAACAACTTACATAAAAAAATAGCATGAACATTTTGCCTCTATACACTTTCTAGGATTAGTCTGCCCAAAATGCACAGTATGGTAGCAGCTTTTTGTGCTTAACAATATTTTATTACATGTAAACTATATTTTGGATACTGAAGAAATAGTTTGCTTCTGTAAAAAGAACACCTGGTGCCCTTCATTACGAAAAATGAATACAGCCTCTCCTCACTTAGCAACTCACTTGTTTATTGATGCCTCAGATTTATGACGGGCTCTCTGACTAGTAATCATACCTAAATAATGTATATTAGAGCTGATTTCCTCCATTCTGTTTATTACAATATACAGAACACTACTGTATAAACATTTCAAAATATACCAGAAATGTTATAAATGGTGCAAAGGTGACATTAAAACAATATCGAAGATGGTTGACATAAATCCACTACCATTATAGTATGCTCCTCACTTAGCAACGAATTCGTTCACCGATGTAGTCTTAGGAACGGAACTCTGTCGTTAAGTTAGGCGAGTCATAAGAGGCTGTACTACATTAAAGACAAGTCAGATACTGTACAAATATGTCAGATAACTATCTTGGAGACTCACGGTCAGCAAATGTCAGGGCTTCCATGACTAGTGCAGGCAAGGACACTCCATAACTCTCCAAAGAATACTGTCCACTGCCTTCCAATAACTGTGATGTCTGTAGAGAACGATTCATTGATGTTGACCGCCTGAAAAGAAAGTCAGAACTTACTTTTGAACCACAATGGCTTAAGCTTGCCCAAAATGCTCTGCAAAACTAAGGGCTTTATGCATGCACAACTAAATGTCACCCATCTCTGTACAAACATTATATCATGCTGAAATAAAATAATAATATGTACAGTGGACCCCCGGTTTACGATCAGCTCCCAATGCGACCAATTATGTAAGTGTATTTATGTAAGTGCGTTTGTATGTGTATGTTTGGGGGTCTGAAATGGACTAATCTACTTCACAATATTCCTTATGGGAATAAATTCGGTCAGTACTGGCACCTGAACATACTTCTGGAATGAAATAATATCGTAAACCGGGGGTCCACTGTATTCTTCTTCTTTCAACAAACCAGCCATATCCCACCTAGGCAGGGTGGCCCGAAAAAAAAAAAAAGTTTCTCTTATTAATTTTAGTAGTGTATACAGAAGGGGTTACTAGCACCTTCCTCCCAGCATGTCAGTCGTCTCTTACAACACGTATGGCTTACAGAGGAAGAATTCTATTCGACTTCCCCATGGAAATAAAAAGGAAATAACATATTATATATATATATAGATACACACACACACACACACACACACACACACACACACACACACACACACACTCAGATGAATCAAAGGGATGTTAGGAAGTATTTCTTCAGTCATAGAGTAGTCAGGCCGTGGAATAGCCTAGAAAGTGATGTAGTGGAGGCGGGAACCATACATAGTTTTAAGGCAAGGTATGATAGAGCTCATGGGGCAGGGAGAGAGAGAGGACCTAGTAGCAATCAGCAAAGAGGCAGGGCCAGGAGCTGTGACTCGACCCCTGCAACCACAAATAGGTGAGTACAAATAGGTGAGTACACACATACATACATACTTGTACATGCATGTGTAGTGTGACCTAAGTGTAAGTAGAAGTAGCAAGATCTTGCATGTTTATGAGACAGAAAAAAGATAAAAAGACACCAGCAATCATACACAAATAACCCGCACATAAAAGACAGAAGCTTACGACGACGTTTCGGTCCGACTTGGACCATTGACAAAGTCACACTAACAGAGGAGGAGCAGGACGGCTATATATAGGCAGGAAGAGGTGGAGGTAGTAGTAGTGATAGTAGTAGTAGTAGTAGTAGTAGTACAAGAATTGTATATAATACCGACAGGATGAGATGACACACGCACAACACCCGGGCATCCTCACCGTAGACGCTTCGCCATCCAGCCAGCCACTGGATGGCGAAACGTCCACAACAAAGACAACCAGACGCCGCACATGTGTCTAATTTCATCAGAAGATGTAGTAGAAGAAGAAGAGGTAGTAGTAGTGGTAGTGGTAGAAGTGGGAAATAAGGAAGACGAGCCAGTCAAATACAAAGGAAGGGGAGCACTGCAAGAGAGCTAGAAACCCACAGAGGGAGAGCAAGCGCACCGAGGTGCGTGAAAGGGGAAGTGGTGAAATAAAATAAAGAAGGAACAGAAACACGAGACAGGAGAGAGAAAGACAACCCAGAGGAGAAAAGGAGAGAGGAAATGGGAAGAGGAAGAAGAAAAAGAAGAAGAAGAAAAAATGAGGATTCAGGTTAAGTCACGGGTGTTCTGAAGTTTGGAGCATTTTACAATGTAGTGGGAGAGGAAGGCATCTACAGAGACGAAGCCAGGGCTAAGGTTCATACAAGGAAAGTTGTGTATAAGAGAGGATTCAACTAAACGGCGACTGTTCGAGTTGGAAGTAGGGAAGACAGTTTTAGCAGAAGACCAGTCAACGGGTTCGCTCTCTCCCAACCTGTAAGATGCTTAGTCTTGACGTTGAGTCCCTCTTCACCAATGTCCCTCTTGATGATGTCCTTGATTTCCTTAGAGAGAAGGCCCATGAAGGGTTTCTTCATCTCCCTATCCCCACTGAAGTCTTTCTTGATCTGATCCGCCTCTGTGTGGACTCTAACTCCTTTTCCTTCCAAGGGAAATATTATTCCCAAACCTTCGGTGTCGCTATGGGCTCTCCTCTCTCTCCTGTCCTTGCTAATCTTTACATGGAATACTTCGAGACTGTTCTTCTTCCTACCCTCGATGTGCAACCTTCACTCTGGCTCCGCTATGTGGATGACATCTTTGCTCTGTGGCCTCATGACTCCAGTCTCTTCCAACCTTTTCTTGAAGCTCTTAACAATCTTGCCCCTTCCATTAAGTTTAAAGCTGAATGGGAATCTAATTCCTTACTTCCTTTCCTGGATGTCCATGTCCACCGCTCAGATACAGGTTTTTCCTTTTCCGTTTACCGTAAACCTATGCACAGTGGCATGTACATTCACTACTTTTCCTATCATGCTTCCCCTGTCAAGAAAAGTGTTCTTATCTCCCTCTTTCTCCGTGCCCTCCGCATCTGTGATCCTCAGTTCCTTCTAGCAGAAATTTCCACTCTTTATAATTCGTTCTCCCGTCTTGGCTACCCTTCCCATTTCATAGACTCTGCCCTCTCACGTGCTAAACGGAATTTCTTCTCTCCCAAACTCTCTACTCATGGGAACTCTTCTATCCTCTGCCTTCCCTACATTTCCGGTCTTTCTAATCTCAACAATTCTCTCCGTCCCTTAGACATCAAGCTTACCTTCCGCCAGACTAACACTCTTCGCACTAATCTCGTTCATACCTCTCCTCCCTCTACAGATGTTCCTGGTGTCTACTCTATTTCTTGCTCCTCCTGTCCTCTTCAATACTTTGGAGAAACTGGTCGTTCTCTTTCTGACAGACTTAGGGAGCACAAAAATAGTGTTAGGCTTGCCGACACTAACAATGCTCTTTTCTGTCACGTCAGAGATCATAGCCATCCTATTGACTGGTCTTCTGCTAAAACTGTCTTCCCTACTTCCAACTCGAACAGTCGCCGTTTAGTTGAATCCTCTCTTATACACAACTTTCCTTGTATGAACCTTAGCCCTGGCTTCGTCTCTGTAGATGCCTTCCTCTCCCACTACATTGTAAAATGCTCCAAACTTCAGAACACCCGTGACTTAACCTGAATCCTCATTTTTTCTTCTTCTTCTTTTTCTTCTTCCTCTTCCCATTTCCTCTCTCCTTTTCTCCTCTGGGTTGTCTTTCTCTCTCCTGTCTCGTGTTTCTGTTCCTTCTTTATTTTATTTCACCACTTCCCCTTTCACGCACCTCGGTGCGCTTGCTCTCCCTCTGTGGGTTTCTAGCTCTCTTGCAGTGCTCCCCTTCCTTTGTATTTGACTGGCTCGTCTTCCTTATTTCCCACTTCTACCACTACCACTACTACTACCTCTTCTTCTTCTACTACATCTTCTGATGAAATTAGACACATGTGCGGCGTCTGGTTGTCTTTGTTGTGGACGTTTCGCCATCCAGTGGCTGGCTGGATGGCGAAGCGTCTACGGTGAGGATGCCCGGGTGTTGTGCGTGTGTCATCTCATCCTGTCGGTATTATATACAATTCTTGTACTACTACTACTACTACTACTACTATCACTACTACTACCTCCACCTCTTCCTGCCTATATATAGCCGTCCTGCTCCTCCTCTGTTAGTGTGACTTTGTCAATGGTCCAAGTCGGACCGAAACGTCGTCGTAAGCTTCTGTCTTTTATGTGCGGGTTATTTGTGTATCGTTCCAGTCACGGTATTGTGCCTTTTTGTTATTTACCAGCAATCATTCCATCATGTAAAACAATTACAGGCTTCCATTTTACACTCACTTGGCAGGACAGTAGTACCTCCCTGGGTGGTAGTACCTCCCTGGGTGGTAGTACCTCCCTGGGTGGTAGTACCTCCCTGGGTGGTAGTACCTCCCTGGGTGGTAGTACCTCCCTGGGTGGTAGTACCTCCCTGGGTGGTAGTACCTCCCTGGGTGGTAGTACCTCCCTGGGTGGTAGTACCTCCCTGGGTGGTAGTACCTCCCTGGGTGGTAGTACCTCCCTGGGTGGTAGTACCTCCCTGGGTGGTAGTACCTCCCTGGGTGGTAGTACCTCCCTGGGTGGTAGTACCTCCCTGGGTGGTAGTACCTCCCTGGGTGGTAGTACCTCCCTGGGTGGTAGTACCTCCCTGGGTGGTAGTACCTCCCTGGGCGGCTGCTGTCTACCAACCTACTACCTAGGATTATTATTTTTATTACTATTTTAAGATAATGCATCTCCCTTACAGAGAATAAGAAATATTGAACTGTTAGCCTTAAACTGAGCTAATGCTAAAATATATTAATTTTGGCGACTTACAGGAAATGAAGCTTAAACAAGCGAAAAGCTGTTTTCAACACTTTACGCACAATTTCGTGTGATGTCAAGCCTCTAAAAATATATTACTGGATAGCTTTAAAAAATTTAATAAACATACAAGAAAGAATGGTTGAGTGAGAGAGGAATGTGATTGATTAGCATCGTCCAGTAAGTCTAAAGAATGTGATTAATTAGCACTGTCCAATAAGTCTAGAGAAGAATGTGATTGATTAGCACTGTCCAATAAGTCTAGAGAAGAATGTGATTAATTAGCACTGTCCAATAAGTCTAGAGAAGAATGTGATTAATTAGCACTGTCCAATAAGTCTAGAGAAGAATGTGATTAATTAGCACTGTCCAATAAGTCTAGAGAAGAATGTGATTAATTAGCACTGTCCAATAAGTCTAGAGAAGAATGTGATTAATTAGCACTGTCCAATAAGTCTAGAGAAGAATGTGATTAATTAGCACTGTCCAATAAGTCTAGAGAAGAATGTGATTAATTAGCACTGTCCAATAAGTCTAGAGAAGAATGTGATTAATTAGCACTGTCCAATAAGTCTAGAGAAGAATGTGATTAATTAGCACTGTCCAATAAGTCTAGAGAAGAATGTGATTAATTAGCACTGTCCAATAAGTCTAGAGAAGTATGTGATTAATTAGCACTGTCCAATAAGTCTAGAGAAGAATGTGATTAATTAGCACTGTCCAATAAGTCTAGAGAAGAATGTGATTAATTAGCACTGTCCAATAAGTCTAGAGAAGTATGTGATTAATTAGCACTGTCCAATAAGTCTAGAGAAGAATGTGATTAATTAGCACTGTCCAATAAGTCTAGAGAAGAATGTGATTAATTAGCACTGTCCAATAAGTCTAGAGAAGAATGTGATTAATTAGCACTGTCCAATAAGTCTAGAGAAGAATGTGATTAATTAGCACTGTCCAATAAGTCTAGAGAAGAATGTGATTAATTAGCACTGTCCAATAAGTCTAAAGAAGAATGTGATTAATTAGCACTGTCCAATAAGTCTAGAGAAGAATGTGATTAATTAGCACTGTCCAATAAGTCTAGAGAAGAATGTGATTAATTAGCACTGTCCAATAAGTCTAGAGAAGAATGTGATTAATTAGCACTGTCCAATAAGTCTAGAGAAGTATGTGATTAATTAGCACTGTCCAATAAGTCTAGAGAAGAATGTGATTGATTAGCATCATCCAGTAAGTCTACTACAGTGCTCCTCCTTTCTTATGAGTGGGGGGTTTGTACAAGGCAGAAATAAATGCTTTTTAAAAATGATAAAACATGATCTATGATGGTGAACAAATAATTATAATACAACATGATCTCTAACATTAGTGATAAAATTTTGATAATGAATTTTAAACAAATACTATATTAAACACCAGCTGTCTCCCACCAAGGAATGAAAAGAAACATAGTTAACATTATTCATACAATAGCTCTCTTGTCAGATATGTGCAGCTATCAAAACTCCAATCATTCCACCAATCATTTCCTTTCCCACCGTCCTATAACCACAACTTCTACTTTCATAAACCTACCCCAATCTCTGTACAGACTCATTATCTATTATCTCTCTATCCCACCTTTATTCAAACAGTTGTTTTTATATCACATTAACAGTCTCCTTTAGTTCATTTACTTTCACTTCTCTCACAGGAACTAACGCCATTCTTCCTTTAGTCCTAAATCCACACACCAAAATCACTATACATGAACACAAGAGGTTTGGCCGGTGATGCAAAATATCTCTAATGATAAAGCCGCACAATGAAAATACAGGGAATTCAGTAAGTGTAAAGGGACTCTTTTACAATCTACCTCTTACTATAGCTGCTACTAAATAATGATAAACCATGCACAAGTTTAAGTTTATCCAACAGTCTATCTACTAATACAAGGTCTAGCATACTACTGTCATTATACATTATGCCCCATTTCATACTTATTTTGAGGTAAAGGGCATAACTATTACCTATTACAAAAACTTTTCCTGTAATTAAATCATTAGTCCCCCTTATCATTTACCTGTGGCAGTTTCAACTAGTACTACAATAGTCTCTCCCAAGTTTCAACTAGTACTACAATAGTCTCTCCCAAGTTTCAACTAGTACTACAATAGTCTCTCCCAAGTTGAATGCAACTGAAAATTGACTGAACATAATTCTACACTATTAAAAAATACTTAAACACATTGCTTCTTTCATAATTTCACACACTGAACTCCCTACTCACCCTGGAGTGTACGGCGAGCATCGTGTACTAGCAACGAACACTCCTGTACTCCTCCTCCGTGCAGCTGCAGCAGCTGCTGCTCTTGCGCTCGCAGAGGAAAACGACGGAGTGGTGGAACCACCACCTCCTCCACGGTCAGTCACTGGGGTATACATTCTACAATGAAACGTGAAAAAAAACTTCAGTAACCCCTTATATAGATATAGTACATAACTAAATAAAATGGGACTGAATCAACAAAATTACCAGAATATTTCTTCTAAACCCAAACTTCACACAAATAAACCAGTAAGCGAGTGAGCGAGTCAGTGAGTAAGTCTATTTAGGTACAGGTGCACATACATGCAATTATCATACACAGTGTAAACTACCCACCAGGATGATAAAGAATCAGTTACAGTTAGTGTTAACCTTTGATACACAAACAGTTGCGTTTGAAGGGTAGAAGCCCAGTTATTAATGTGAGCTGTAGTTTGTATATGAAAACCACCACCCTGAATACAGTGGACCCCCGGTTAACGAACTTTTTTCATTCTAGTAGTATGTTCAGGTGCCAGTACTGACCGAATTTTTTCCCATAAGGAATATTGTGAAGTAGATTAGTCCATTTCAGACCCCCAAACATACACGTACAAACGCACTTACATAAATACACTTACATAATTGGTCGCATTTGGAGGTGATCGTTAAGCGGGGGTCCACTGTATTATGAATTGAGATAGGACACCAAAATTAATACCAATACCGATAATTTTGGGCAAATATCAAAATTAGCTGATACCCGATACTCTGATACTTATTTTTGTTGTGCAAGCTCTCGCTTCACACAGCGAAGGTCCGGTTTTGATTCTTGGCGAGGGTAGAAACATTGAATGTGTTTCCTTACACCGGTTGTCTGTGTTCACCCATCAGTAAAATGGGTACCTGGGTGTTAGTGGACTGGTGTGGGTTGCATCCTGGGATAAAACTGACATAATTTGCGGGAAATGCTCAGCATAACAAGGGACTTTTTATATAGTAGTATGTCACTAATGTCATCTATGGTCTGTATACCTTGTACATGTACTGGTATACCTTGTACATGTGCTGGTATACCTTGTAAATGCGCTGGTATACCTTGTACATGTACTGGTATACCTTGTACATGTACTGGTATACCTTGTACACGTACTTGTATACCTTGTACATGCACTTGTAGTAAATAAAGATATTATGTATTATTATTATTATTATTATTGTGTGTGTAAGGTAACAACCAGGATAACCCAAAGAAAAAAACAGACGAAGTGACTTATTTCCATTGGGGTGAAGGAATATCACTCTTAACCCTGAAACGGTCCAAACGTATATATACGTCCACGCGCGTAGCGCCCCAAACGTATATATACGTTTTCTTTGTCATTCATTCAACATTGCCACAATAAGCCTGATTCACTTAGACATGAGAGAATGGGTGTGCGCACTCACTGTGTGTCATATTAAAATAATTGGGGATGCCTGGGTACCATATGCTTTTTCCTTTTAAAAGAAAAGATTGTTTTTTCCTCAAAAAAGTTGGGACGCTACGCGAGTGAACGTATATATACGTTTGGACCATTTAAGGGTTAACCCTTGAACTGTCCAAACGTTGATCCTTATTCACGTGCGTAGAGCTCCGAACGTTGATTTTTTTTTTTTACATTTGAAAGCATGCATAAAAAATGTAGATCTACGTTTGGACAGTTTAACCCGTAAACGGTCTAAGCAGATCTACGTTCACATGTGTAGTGCTGCAAAAGTAGATCTAACAAAAAAAAAAAGATCAAAGTTTTTTTACACATTTTCAAATGAAAAAAAACAAAAAGAAGATCTACTTTTTTACATACTTCCAAATGTTGAAAAAACGTATATATATGTTTGGACCGTTTACGGGTTAAAGTGTTAAAATTCAAATCGAAAAGGTTAAAAATTTTATTTCTTTGCGAAGTTTACAATGTGCGGTTTACATAATACAAAATATGAAGTACAAAGCGTCACTAGTATACCTAGGCTATTTAACACGTACTTCTCAGTAACTAATGGAGAAAATATTAACAAAACTTTTTTGAAAATGGAGGAAACACGCATATTCCACCAGTTAAAATTTAAAACAGAAAAAAATGGAAGATCGGGAGTAATGGGTACTTGGGGGACCCCAGTGGAAATATGTCACTTTGAGTTATTAACCCTTAAACGATCCAAACGTATATATACGTTCACTCGCGTAGCGCCCCAAATTTTTTGAGGAAAAAAGAAATTTTTTCTTTTAAAAGGAAAAAAGAGCATATGGTACCCAGGCATCCCCAATTATTTTAATAAGGAACACAGTGAGTGCGCACACCCATTCTCTCATGTCTAGGTGACTCAGGCTTATTGTGGCAATGTTGAATGAATGACAAAGAAAACATATATACGTTTGGGGCGCTACGCACGTGAATGTACATATACGTTTGGACTGTTTAAGGGTTAACCCTTAAACTGTCCAAGCGTAGATCTACGTTTGCATGCGTAGCACTCTGAGCGTAGATCTACGCTCGATTTTACATTATGTAAAAAAAAAATGTAGATCTATGCTCAGAGTGCTACACATGCAAACGTAGATCTACGCTTGGACAGTTTCAGGGTTAAGGTTATCCTAGCAGGTAATTTACACATATATTACTATGTATGACAACTGTAAATCTGGAGAAAAAATAAATCTGGTATAACTGTAGTTAAGCGTACCTGTACGCACGTACATAAGATAAGGGCTAAATAATAAGTTATTACAAGGACCATGGGTGCTCCTGTGGCCTGGCTGGTAAAGCTCTGGCTTCACACACGGAGGGTCCAGGTTCGATCCCCAGCGGGGTAGAAACATTTCGACACGTTTCCTTACACCTGTTGTCAGTGTTCACCTAGCAGTAAGTAGGTACCTGGGTGTTAGGTAACTGGTGTGGGTGGCATCCTGAGGGAGAAGATTGAGGACCATAATGGAAATAAGTTAGACAGTCCTCGATGACGCACTGACTTTCTTGTGTTATCCTGGGTGGCCAACCCTCCGGGGTTAAAAATCCGAATAAAATCTTATTAATAGAAATAAGTTACTTTGACACCTAAAGTCGGTACCTGACCAGCCGGGCTGTGGTTTATACGTTGGATTGTGTGCGCCCAGCAGTAACAGCCTGGTTGATCAGACCCTGATCCACCATGAGGCCTTAGTATGTATAATATATGTAACCGTATTTAAATATGCGTAATTAATTATAACCACAGGGGAGCGCTAAACCCGTAGAATTATACGGCACCAGAGATGGGGGATGGTATTCAGACTTAATTCATGGAACTGGAGCAAAGATCCAATTCCTTGGATCAAGATCCCTTCACCAGCATCAAGGAACCTACCTTGATTGGTTAAATATGTGTAGATAAATAAGTGAGATGGTGTAACAACCTGAGTTATTATGTAGTGGTGATATATACTGTCTCTTATAACCAGTCAACACTGTGTACAACTGTCTCTTATAACCAGTCAACACTGTGTGTACAACTGTCTCTTATAACCAGTTAACACTGTGTACAACTGTCTCTTATAACCAGTTAACACTGTGTGTACAACTGTCTCTTATAACCGGTCAACACTGTGTGTACAACTGTCTCTTATAACCAGTCAACACTGTGTGTACAACTGTCTCTTATAACCAGTCAACACTGTGTACAACTGTCTCTTATAACCAGTTAAAACTGTGTGTACAACTGTCTCTTATAACCGGTCAACACTGTGTGTACAACTGTCTCTTATAACCAGTCAACACTGTGTGTACAACTGTCTCTTATAACCAGTCAACACTGTGTACAACTGTCTCTTATAACCAGTCAACACTGTGTACAACTGTCTCTTATAACCAGTCAACACTGTGTGTACAACTGTCTCTTATAACCAGTTAACACTGTGTACAACTGTCTCTTATAACCAGTTAACACTGTGTGTACAACTGTCTCTTATAACCGGTCAACACTGTGTGTACAACTGTCTCTTATAACCAGTCAACACTGTGTGTACAACTGTCTCTTATAACCAGTCAACACTGTGTACAACTGTCTCTTATAACCAGTTAACACTGTGTGTACAACTGTCTCTTATAACCAGTTAACACTGTGTACAACTGTCTCTTATAACCAGTTAACACTGTGTGTACAACTGTCTCTTATAACCGGTCAACACTGTGTGTACAACTGTCTCTTATAACCAGTCAACACTGTGTGTACAACTGTCTCTTATAACCAGTCAACACTGTGTACAACTGTCTCTTATAACCAGTCAACACTGTGTGTACAACTGTCTCTTATAACCAGTCAACACTGTGTGTACAACTGTCTCTTATAACCAGTCAACACTGTGTGTACAACTGTCTCTTATAACCAGTCAACACTGTGTACAACTGTCTCTTATAACCAGTCAACACTGTGTGTACAACTGTCTCTTATAACCAGTCAACACTGTGTGTACAACTGTCTCTTATAACTAGTCAACACTGTGTACAACTGTCTCTTATAACCAGTCAACACTGTGTACAACTGTCTCTTATAACCAGTCAACACTGTGTACAACTGTCTCTTATAACCAGTCAACACTGTGTGTACAACTGTCTCTTATAACCAGTTAACACTGTGTGTACAACTGTCTCTTATAACCGGTCAACACTGTGTGTACAACTGTCTCTTATAACCAGTCAACACTGTGTGTACAACTGTCTCTTATAACCAGTCAACACTGTGTACAACTGTCTCTTATAACCAGTCAACACTGTGTACAACTGTCTCTTATAACCAGTTAACACTGTGTGTACAACTGTCTCTTATAACCAGTCAACACTGTGTGTACAACTGTCTCTTATAACCAGTCAACACTGTGTGTACAACTGTCTCTTATAACCAGTTAACACTGTGTGTACAACTGTCTCTTATAACCAGTCAACACTGTGTGTACAACTGTCTCTTATAACCAGTCAACACTGTGTACAACTGTCTCTTATAACCAGTTAACACTGTGTGTACAACTGTCTCTTATAACCAGTCAACACTGTGTACAACTGTCTCTTATAACCAGTTAACACTGTGTGTACAACTGTCTCTTATAACCAGTTAACACTGTGTGTACAACTGTCTCTTATAACCAGTTAACACTGTGTGTACAACTGTCTCTTATAACCGGTCAACACTGTGTGTACAACTGTCTCTTATAACCGGTCAACACTGTGTGTACAACTGTCTCTTATAACCAGTCAACACTGTGTGTACAACTGTCTCTTATAACCAGTTAACACTGTGTGTACAACTGTCTCTTATAACCGGTCAACACTGTGTGTACAACTGTCTCTTATAACCGGTCAACACTGTGTGTACAACTGTCTCTTATAACCAGTTAACACTGTGTGTACAACTGTCTCTTATAACCAGTTAACACTGTGTGTACAACTGTCTCTTATAACCGGTCAACACTATGTGTACAACTGTCTCTTATAACCAGTTAACACTGTGTGTACAACTGTCTCTTATAACCAGTTAACACTGTGTGTACAACTGTCTCTTATAACCAGTCAACACTGTGTGTACAACTGTCTCTTATAACCAGTCAACACTGTGTGTACAACTGTCTCTTATAACCAGTTAACACTGTGTGTACAACTGTCTCTTATAACCAGTTAACACTGTGTGTACAACTGTCTCTTATAACCGGTCAACACTGTGTGTACAACTGTCTCTTATAACCAGTTAACACTGTGTGTACAACTGTCTCTTATAACCAGTCAACACTGTGTGTACAACTGTCTCTTATAACCAGTTAACACTGTGTGTACAACTGTCTCTTATAACCAGTCAACACTGTGTACAACTGTCTCTTATAACCAGTTAACACTGTGTGTACAACTGTCTCTTATAACCAGTTAACACTGTGTGTACAACTGTCTCTTATAACCGGTCAACACTGTGTGTACAACTGTCTCTTATAACCAGTTAACACTGTGTACAACTGTCTCTTATAACCAGTCAACACTGTGTACAACTGTCTCTTATAACCAGTTAACACTGTGTGTACAACTGTCTCTTATAACCGGTCAACACTGTGTGTACAACTGTCTCTTATAACCAGTTAACACTGTGTACAACTGTCTCTTATAACCAGTCAACACTGTGTACAACTGTCTCTTATAACCAGTCAACACTGTGTACAACTGTCTCTTATAACCGGTCAACACTGTGTGTACAACTGTCTCTTATAACCAGTTAACACTGTGTGTACAACTGTCTCTTATAACCAGTTAACACTGTGTGTACAACTGTCTCTTATAACCGGTCAACACTGTGTGTACAACTGTCTCTTATAACCAGTTAACACTGTGTGTACAACTGTCTCTTATAACCAGTTAACAGTGTGTACAACTGTCTCTTATAACCGGTCAACACTGTGTGTACAACTGTCTCTTATAACCAGTTAACACTGTGTGTACAACTGTCTCTTATAACCAGTTAACACTGTGTGTACAACTGTCTCTTATAACCGGTCAACACTGTGTGTACAACTGTCTCTTATAACCGGTCAACACTGTGTGTACAACTGTCTCTTATAACCAGTTAACACTGTGTGTACAACTGTCTCTTATAACCAGTTAACACTGTGTGTACAACTGTCTCTTATAACCGGTCAACACTGTGTGTACAACTGTCTCTTATAACCAGTTAACACTGTGTACAACTGTCTCTTATAACCAGTTAACACTGTGTGTACAACTGTCTCTTATAACCGGTCAACACTGTGTGTACAACTGTCTCTTATAACCGGTCAACACTGTGTGTACAACTGTCTCTTATAACCAGTTAACACTGTGTGTACAACTGTCTCTTATAACCAGTTAACACTGTGTGTACAACTGTCTCTTATAACCGGTCAACACTGTGTGTACAACTGTCTCTTATAACCGGTCAACACTGTGTGTACAACTGTCTCTTATAACCGGTCAACACTGTGTGTACAACTGTCTCTTATAACCAGTTAACACTGTGTGTACAACTGTCTCTTATAACCAGTTAACACTGTGTGTACAACTGTCTCTTATAACCAGTCAACACTGTGTGTACAACTGTCTCTTATAACCAGTTAACAGTGTGTACAACTGTCTCTTATAACCAGTTAACACTGTGTGTACAACTGTCTCTTATAACCAGTTAACAGTGTGTACAACTGTCTCTTATAACCAGTCAACACTGTGTGTACAACTGTCTCTTATAACCAGTTAACACTGTGTGTACAACTGTCTCTTATAACCGGTCAACACTGTGTGTACAACTGTCTCTTATAACCAGTTAACACTGTGTGTACAACTGTCTCTTATAACCAGTTAACACTGTGTGTACAACTGTCTCTTATAACCGGTCAACACTGTGTGTACAACTGTCTCTTATAACCAGTTAACACTGTGTGTACAACTGTCTCTTATAACCAGTCAACACTGTGTGTACAACTGTCTCTTATAACCAGTTAACACTGTGTGTACAACTGTCTCTTATAACCAGTTAACACTGTGTGTACAACTGTCTTATAACCGGTCAACACTGTGTGTACAACTGTCTCTTATAACCAGTTAACAGTGTGTACAACTGCCTCTTATAACCAGTCAACACTGTGTGTACAACTGTCTCTTATAACCAGTTAACACTGTGTGTACAACTGTCTCTTATAACCGGTCAACACTGTGTGTACAACTGTCTCTTATAACCAGTTAACACTGTGTGTACAACTGTCTCTTATAACCAGTTAACACTGTGTGTACAACTGTCTCTTATAACCGGTCAACACTGTGTGTACAACTGTCTCTTATAACCGGTCAACACTGTGTGTACAACTGTCTCTTATAACCAGTTAACACTGTGTGTACAACTGTCTCTTATAACCGGTCAACACTGTGTGTACAACTGTCTCTTATAACCAGTTAACACTGTGTGTACAACTGTCTCTTATAACCAGTCAACACTGTGTGTACAACTGTCTCTTATAACCAGTTAACACTGTGTGTACAACTGTCTCTTATAACCAGTTAACACTGTGTGTACAACTGTCTCTTATAACCGGTCAACACTGTGTGTACAACTGTCTCTTATAACCAGTTAACACTGTGTGTACAACTGTCTCTTATAACCGGTCAACACTGTGTGTACAACTGTCTCTTATAACCAGTTAACACAGTGTGTACAACTGTCTCTTATAACCAGTCAACACTGTGTGTACAACTGTCTCTTATAACCGGTCAACACTGTGTGTAGTGGTGGTCCTAACACACTTATAACAACAACAACACTACCACAACTACAACACCGCCACAAAAACTACCACAACACCAACAACTACCACAACAACTACCACAACACCAACAACTACCACAACAACTACCACAACACCAACAACTACCACAACAACAACTACCACAACAACAACAACTACCACAACAACAACAACTACCACAACACCAACAACAACAACTACCACAACAACAACAACTACCACAACAACTACCACAACAACAACAACAACTACCACAACACCAACAACAACAACTACCACAACTACCACACCACAACACCAACAACTACCACACCACAACACCAACAACTACCACACCACAACAACAACAACTACCACACCACAACAACAACAACTACCACACCACAACAACAACAACTACCACAACAACAACAAGTATCACTAACACTTCCCGCCGCCGCCACACTTCAACTCCGGCTAAAAACGACAACAAACAACGGATTCTCCAGGATTATTGAAGATTCTTCCAATAATAACTAATTAATAATAATAATAATAATAATAATAATAATAATAATAATAATAATAATAATAATAATAATAATAATAATAATAATAATAATAATAATAATAATAATAATAATAATATTTAATAATAATATTATTATTATTATTATTGTTGTTGTTGTTGTATTTCTCTGAGCCACACAAGGAATACAGCAAATATTCATGAATTAGTACAAAATTAAGCACAAAAGTAAGACACTAATTATGCAATGTATTATTATTATTATAATAAAAAAGAAGCGCTAAGCCACAAGGGCTATACAGCGCTGCTATGCAATGTATACGGATTATCCAGGATTCATGTGGATTCTCCAACATTCATTCGGATTTATGCGGATTCTCCAGGATTCATGTGGATTCTCCAAGATACATTCGGATTTATACGGATTCTCCAGGATTCATGTGGATTCTCCAAGATTCATTCGGATTTATGCGGATTCTCCAGGATTCATGTGGATTCTCCAGGATACATTCGGATTTATACGGATTCTCCAGGATTCATGTGGATTCTCCAGGATACATTCGGATTTATACGGATTCTCCAGGATTCATGTGGATTCTCCAAGATACATTCGGATTTATACGGATTCTCCAGGATTCATGTGGATTCTCCAAGATTCATTCGGATTTATGCGGATTCTCCAGGATTCATGTGGATTCTCCAAGATACATTCGGATTTCTACGGATTCTCCAGGATTCATGTGGATTCTCCAAGATACATTCGGATTTATGTGGATCAAATCAAACCAAATCAAGTTTATTCTCTATAAGGGTTACAATGTGGGGTTTACAGGTTTTGGGTATTGTGTGGTTTACATGTTATAAAATACTAATTACAGAGAGATAAGATAAGATAAGATAAGATTTCGTTCGGATTTTTAACCCCGGAGGGTTAGCCACCCAGGATAACCCAAGAAAGTCAGTGCGTCATCGAGGACTGTCTAACTTATTTCCATTGGGGTCCTTAATCTTGTCCCCCAGGATGCGACCCACACCAGTCGACTAACACCCAGGTACCTATTTGCTGCTAGGTGAACAGGACAACAGGTGTAAGGAAACGTGTCGGAATGTTTCCACCCGCCGGGAATCGAACCCGGGCCCTCCGTGTGTGAAGCGGGAGCTTTAGCCACCAGGCCACCGGGCCACTAGGGGGCCACTAGGGGGCCACTAGGACACCTAGCATGGCTAGGTATTTCGGGCAGACTTAGATTAATTCTTAACATAAATCCTTACAGATTATGGTATTAAGGCTAAGTGACTACATCATAATTTGAGAGTTTAACAATGTGAATGCTTTTGTTTTGGCACAACACAAAGTGTCTGTATTGGAGTATCATAGGCAAACTTATGACTAGTTAGGATTTATTATTTTAAGATAAGGATTAGTATTTCTGTGTTTATAGTCAGTGGGTGAGTGAGTGTAATTGTGAACCTCCAGGGTTCATGTGGATTCTCCAAGATTCATTCGGATTTATACGGATTCTCCGGGATTCATGTTGATTCTCCAAGATTCATTCAGATTTATGTGAATTCTCCAGGATTCATGTGGATTCTCCAAGATTCATTCGGATTTATGCGGATTCTCCAGGATTCTTGTGGATTCTCCAAGATTCATTTGGATTTATATGGATTCTCCAGGATTCATGTTGATTCTCCAAGATTCATTCGGATTTATGCGGATTCATGTGGATTCCCCAAGATTCATTCGGATTTATGCGGATTCTCCAAGATTCATTCGGATTTATATAGATCCTCCAGGATTCATGTGGATTCTTCAAGATTCATATGGATTCTCCAAAATTCATGTGGATTCTCCGAAATTCATATGGATTCTCCAAAATTCATACAGATTCTCTAGGATTCATGTGGATTCTCCAGGATTCATACAGATTCTCCAGGATTTATATGGATTCTCCAAGATTCATGTGGATTCTCTAGGATTCATATGGATTCTCAAAGATTCATACGGATTCTCTAGGATTCACGCAGATTCTCCAGGATTCATTTGGATTCTTCAAGATTCGTGCAGATTCTCTAGGATTCATACGGATTCTCCAGGATTCATGAGGATTCTCTAGGATTCATACAGATTCTCAATGCCTTACATACAAGGGGCTTTTGGCATGTGCACCCAAGTACTATAATTCCTTGTACAACTATGTATCATGTCCAAATAAACTATATGAATGAATATGAATTCTCCAAGATTCACAGATTCTCTAGGATTCGTATGGATTCTCCAGGATTCATATGGATAAAGAAACTTTCTTTACATACAAATTTACTCAATTTTGGATGATTATAATTCTCACATACTGTGTGTAAATAACCTGGAATAACTTTAAAATAAGTCAGAGTGGCTTGTTACCTCTTGAGTTCTCCGTGATTCTCCCCGATTTTCTCAGATTGTCCAGGATCCCCTCAGATTATCCAGAATTCCCTTGTTGGATTGTCCAGGGTTCTCCAAGATTTCTTCAGATGATGTCCTCATGTTCACATGCTCAGCGCCTTCCCTGCGTCTGTTAATTTCCATATTTCATGGGAAAACAGTAAACCCACAGGGGTCATACAGTGCCTGAGGAATAATTATTTATTATTATAATCAAGGGGGAAGCGCTAAACCCGGAGGATTATACAGCGCCTGGGGGGGGGGGATGTGGAAGACATTCAGGCTTAATTCGGGGAACTGGAGCACAGATCTAATTCCCTAAATCAAGAGCCCCTCACCAACATCAAGGAACCTTCCTTGAGGGGATACAGTGCCTGAGGAATAAGTAAATAGGGTTCAATGTAAGTACAATTCCTTGGATCAAGAACCCTTGATACCCTTTATCGAGCAGGTCATCATATACAAGGACCTAAATGCATGGTTTTCAAGATTCCTCATGGATCTTCAGAGCTTTTGTCTCGTCCTGTGTCATCACAAACTTGGGTGGAGCTCAAGTATTATAAAGAAAAAGAAACACTAAACCCACAAGGGCCATACAGCGCTGAGTAGCGCTTATTGATTGGTATTGGCTGGAAGCACCGAACGTGTTCAATATCACACCATTTGGTGAAGGAGGATTCTCAACTTCACACTCTTGATATTTCATTAATTTTCACTACTCCAGAATTTTGGTAAGTTACTGAATGTGTTTCCATTGCTTTATTGAATTTTTAAACATCATTTGATATGCAAATGTCTGTGTCATTGATAAGTAACAAATGCATGCAACTGAACTTACATCAATAAGAGAGGGCATCATGTACCTGACCTGCCTGTTGAACACTAGTTCATGATTGCCAAAAATCATGTTATATAAATACTCTTATACAGTGCCTGTATTATTCACAAGTAATAAATACGTTTTTATTATTATTATCACACTGGCCGATTCCCACCAAGGCAGGGTGGCCCGAAAAAGAAAAACTTTCACCATCATTCACTCCATCACTGTCTTGCCAGAAGGGTGCTTTACACTACAGTTTTTAAACTGCAACATTAACACCCCTCCTTCAGAGTGCAGGCACTGTACTTCCCATCTCCAGGACTCAAGTCCGGCCTGCCGGTTTCCCTGAACCCCTTCATAAATGTTACTTTGCTCACACTCCAACAGCACGTCAAGTAGTAAAAACAATTTGTCTCCATTCACTCCTATCAAACATGCTCACGCATGCCTGCTGGAAGTCCAAGCCCCTCGCACACAAAACCTCCTTTACCCCCTCCCTCCAACCTTTCCTAGGCCGACCCCAACCCCGCCTTCCTTCCACTACAGACTGATACACTCTTGAAGTCATTCTGTTTCGCTCCATTCTCTCTACATGTCCGAACCACCTCAACAACCCTTCCTCAGCCCTCTGGACAACAGTTTTGGTAATCCCACACCTCCTCCTAACTTCCAAACTACGAATTCTCTGCATTATATTCACACCACACATTGCCCTCAGACATGACATCTCCACTGCCTCCAGCCTTCTCCTCGCTGCAACATTCATCACCCACGCTTCACACCCATATAAGAGCGTTGGTAAAACTATACTCTCATACATTCCCCTCTTTGCCTCCAAGGACAAAGTTCTTTGTCTCCACAGACTCCTAAGTGCACCACTCACCCTTTTCCCCTCATCAATTCTATGATTCACTTCATCTTTCATAGACCCATCCGCTGACACGTCCACTCCCAAATATCTGAATACATTCACCTCCTCCATACTCTCTCCCTCCAATCTGATATCCAATCTTTCATCACCTACGTACAGTTTTATTTACCTAAACAACAGGTCTTTATACATGAGTAACTATACATTCTTAAGTTTATAAATATTTGCTCATTTGGCATGTTCATTTTGTGTTTTCTGGTCATTTCAGTTAAACGAAAATGTGTTTTATGGATCAAGAGGTAAAGAAGGAAATATTCCATGGCTGATGATAATGATGTAAGTGACAGTGGCGAGCACAAGGCTGACATAACAAATACTCCATTACCCGACTACAAAAATGAGGTAGTTGTCACCTGGGATTTGATGAGCTGTTGGAGTGTAAGGTAATATTTTGTGAAAGGATTCAGGGAAATCGGTTAGCTGGACATGAGTCCCGGAGATGCAAGTACAATGCCTGCACTCTAAAGGAGAGGTTTGGGATTATTTGTTGTTTAGAGTGACATTTAAACTGTCCTAACTGCCTACCTCTGAGAAGACAGTGATAGTGTGAATGATGGTGAGCATTTCTTTTTTTTTTGGGTCACCCTGCCTTGGTGGGAGACAACCAGTGTGTTAAAAACAAATTCTCATCAGAGAGCAGCTTCACACGAGTCAGTAACATTATTATAATCATGGGGGAGTGCTAAACCCGTAGGATTATACAGCACCTGTGTGGGGGGGGGATGAAAGGCATTCAGGTTCAATTCAGGGAACTGGAGCACAGATCCAATTTCCTAGATCAAGAGTCCCTCACCAGCATCAAGGAACCTCCCTTGAGGGTCGAGTCAATAACAAACCTGACTATATACAAGAGGCTGGAGAATTGGAGGTACTCAGGTTTGATCCCAGAAAGGGGGATTATTATATCAAAAGTACGTATGTAATACCAAACCTGTGGGGGTCATACAACACCGTGATGGAAGGAAGGATGTTTGTTAAGGGTTAGAAATGAGGGTTAGGAAAGTGCAAAATGGGAGTCAAATCACAGAAATATACTTAGCTAGGTGAATCTTATTAGAGCCAGCTGGTGCAGTGGTGGGCACACTGGCCTGCCATGGGTTCGAGCCTCACCCCTTCTGTGATTATAATTCTAGTCTGATAGAAACAGTTTGATAGTTACTTACTGAAACTAACACATTCGCCAGTGGTCTCAAAGGTACTAACATAGTACTGGAAAAATGTCTGAAAATGGAAGCCTGTTGAGGAGCACCAAGTCTTTAACTGCAGAACAAGCAATGAGTTCATTGCCATGAACATCAGAATGTCTCGAGATTCAGCAAAAGATAATATCTTGTCTACTGGGGATTGCTGTTATTTTAAAAAATACAGTGAAACCCCAGCATCTGTGGATTCGGTATCCGCTGTTTCAGTTATCCACAGTTTACTGTGTCCCAAAAATAACTCCTAATTTTGCTTAATAATTCCCCCAAAATGCAAAAGCAGTGATGGTGGCAGTTCTTCAAAGCCTAAGCCATGAAATGCTTCCCATCAGTGAAAATGTGATACTTCTACATTTATTTTTGCATAATTTATTACATAATTAAACTTCATAATTTTTTTTTCTTTTTCAACACGTCAGTCGTCTCCCACCAAGACAGGGTGACCCAAAAAGAAAATACTTTCATCTTCATTCAACACTTACCTCAAACAAAAAATGACATATACAGGGTTGGCCGTATTCCCCACGGATACAGGAGGACTACTGATATTATTAAACCTCTATGGGTCATACGGCACTGCAGTGTTATGTGCACTCACCTACCTGTGGTTGCAGGGGTTGAATCTCAGCTCTGGCCCTGCCCCTTAACTTGGCACTTGCCCCAAAACCTCATAAACCCTATAGTACCCGTTCTTAAAATTGTGTGTGGAGTCTGCCTTCACCACTTCCTCGTCAAGTACATTCCTTTTCCCACTAATCTAAGGCTGAACAAACATTTCCTGACATCCATGTATCTCATCTGTGTCTAACTTCCAGCTGTGCCCGAGTTCCCAATTCTTGCCTCTCAAACAGCGTGTCTGTATCTTCCTTATCAATTCTCCCTGAGTGTTTTGTATGTCTACCCAGGTTCTATCCACCATTAGATTCAGTTCCATTAGCCTTTCCTCGTAGTTCATACCTGTTAGCTCGCGTACTGAAGACACAGTCAGGGAAAAAGGCCGTTATTTTTGTGAACACTGAAGTCCCTGGCAGAAAATCTTTGAGGAGAAGTGGTAAATTACTTTGAAGGACTAGGGAAAGGGCTTGGGACCAAATATTGTATTGCCAGGTAGTCCTAAATTTTTTATAAATTGAAAAGTAGCATATACACACCTTAATATATTCATTCAAAACATGATTGTGGACAACAATTCAATATATGGTTGTCCATAATCATGTTTTAAATGAATGTATTAAGGCTTGTATTCTGAGCACCTCTGCAAAAACAGTGATAATGTGCGAGTGTGGTGAAAGTGTTGAATGATGATGAAAGTATTTTCTTTTTGGGGATTTTCTTTCTTTTTTGGGTCACCCTGCCTCGGTGGGAGACGGCCGACTTGTTTAAAAAAAAAAAAAAAAAAAAAAATTAAGGCTTGTGTTCATGTCAGTGGTGTCACCTGTCCGTCATTGTCTCCTGGCCTCAAGCAACTGTTCTTTCATGTGTAGATGATTCACAAATTGTTACTGCATCCTGGGGAAAGTCAGGCTAAGTGGGCTTTAAAAGTGCTAGAAGGTAAGAACATCAGAGCCTGGCCCATGGCTGGGTTCCAGGAGTAGAATAACCCTCAGAACTCATCAAAGGTATATCAGTACTGGTCTTGGGCAAAAAAGTGGTTGCATGAATGAGATTCTGGGTTATGAGAGTCTATGGCCATTCTGGAATCATTAGAGGGTGCCACAGTCACTAAAGCACTAACTGTATGATTGTTATTCAGGCAACAATGGCAGCTGGAAAACTGGAAAAATCGCAGAATCACACCACTCCTGGATCCAAGGGTAACCTTGAATAGTAATTCTGCTTTATGAGGTATCCTTCCAGATGGCCACCCAGTGTCTCACCTGAGGATCACCTGACACACCCAATGATGATCCATTTTCCATCAGGTACAGTGACTTAACCATTACAACACTACTAACAAGTCATGGTAGAATAGAGCCAATAATGATTCATTTTCCAGGGCCAATAATGATTCGTTTTCCAGGGCCAATAATGATTCGTTTTCCAGGGCCAATGATTCGCTTTCCTTCTGTCTAGCAACAGGATTTCACAATAGGAGAAATATCCTTGCTAATGAGGCCAAGAGGAGAGGATTGAAGAGTATTTAGATTCAATCTGAGAAAGGGAAGAAGAGGTCCAATTCCTTGGATCAAGAGCCCTTTAGCCACAAGGAGCTGCCAATGAAGAGGTCTGGAGATGCAAAGCAACCATCACTGAATGCAAGGGATGATGGGATGTCAGGGGTCAAAGCTCTGGATTGTTTGTAAGGCACTTTGCAAGTCTGAAATGACAAAGAATGAGGAAGCAGTGTTGTGATGCAGATGGCAGCAGCATAGTTCATATAATTACTCAGGTTTATTTATATTTTTTTACACACCAGCTGTCTCCTCCCCCCTTCAAAAAAAAAAAAAAAAAAAAAAAGAAAAAAAAAAAAGAGAAACACTTTTATTAAATTTTTCTTTTTACATTTAATAGTTTAGTTTTGTTTTTCTTTCTGGACCACCCTGCTTCAGTGGGATATGGCTGGTGCGTTGAAAGAAGAAAGAAGATTTAGTAGTTTATACAGAAGGGTTTACTTGCTCCTTGCTGCCAGCATTTTCACCGCCTCTTATAACATACATGGCTTACAATATGGTCCATTATATTAGACGTAATTAAGTCACCGGTTGATTGTACTGTACCTAAGTTGTGGTCTTACCATAGTTTATAATTAAAACTTGTTAAACTATTATTATTGTACTTATTACAAAAAAAAATTGAAGTTGTTGGTTAGAAGAACAGATGAGTATGTGTAAATTACTTGCGTATAAACAAATATTTGTCAGTGTAAACATCAAAGAAAGTGTAAAAATGATCAAGATAGGGGTAGCAAGTGCATTCTAAAACCTATGTAAATATTTCTGGCAAAAATTTAACAAGTACAGTTCATCATGTATTCTGATACCTTTGATATCCCTTTGAAGAGTTTCAAGAGTTTCTCTACTCTCTGAGCCTAGCCAAGGGCCAGGCTCGTCTGGTGCTTGCCTGGTCAACCAGGCTGTTGCTGCTGGAGGCCCACTGCCCCAAATAGCCATCACAGCCTGGTTGATCTGGCACCTGGTGAATTATTATTATTATTATAATCAAAAAGAAGCGCTAAGCCACAAGAGCTATACAGCGCTGCAGGGTAGGGAAGGAAGCGAGGGTATTGGATGGCAGAAGGGAGGAGGGATGATCAGCAGGTTACAGAAAACAGCGGGGCAGGGGATAGTACGGGGGTAGGGGGTAGCAAGAGATTGAAGTAGAAAGGGTTGAAGGTATCAGAATTTGTGAAGTAAGTCAGTTGTTGTCAAAAAGTCAATGAGAGAGTCTGGATGAAAGGTGGGTCCATCAGCGAGAAGGGAAGGTAAAGAGAGAGCAGCAGAGCGAAGACGACGACAGAGGTAAATTCTGCGTGCTCGTTGATAAAGTGGGCAGTCCAACAGAATGTGGCTGACTGATAATGGAACTTGGCAATTCTCACAGAGAGGAGCAGGGCGCCTCTCCATGAGATATCCATGAGTAAGACGAGTATGGCCAATGCGAAGACGGGAGAGAGTAGCCTCCCAACCTCGACACTGGTGATAAGAAGACGGCCAGTAACCTATACTCAGTTTAATAGATTGAAGTTTGTTGCCGAGCATAGTAGACCAACGTTGTTGCCAACGGGTGTGAAGTTGGGAAGATATTGCAGCAAAATAGTCCGTAAATGGAATACCTCTACATGAAACTGGTAGGTCATGTACTGCAGACCGCGCAGCAGTGTCTGCCTGTTCATTGCCCTGTACGTCAACATGACCAGGGACCCAACAAAAAACAATATCTTTATGCTTGGTAAAGATGCGGCGTAGCCAAAGTTGGATACGGAGGACTAAGGGGTGAGGTGTATCAAATTTCTGTATAGCCTGTAAAGCACTAAGGGAGTCTGAGACAACCACAAATGATGACACAGGCATAGATGCAATACGGATAAGTGCTGTAAGGATGGCATACAATTCAGCAGTAAAAATACTAGCCGAAGATAGTAAATGCCCTTGTACGACGCTGTCCGGAAACACTGCTGCGAATCCTACGCCGTCAGAAGACTTAGAGCCATCTGTGTACACAGCAATGGCATGAGAATGAGAGTGAAAGTGGTCAAGAAAATGAGAGCGGGAAGCGACCGTAGACAGTTGGGCTTTCGAGCAAGGGAGAGAGAAAGAACAGACTCGAACAGCTGGAACTTCCCAGGGGGGTAGGGAAAAGTGAGATGCTACATGTACATAGACAAGAGCGAATGAAGGCGAAGAGAGAAGGGACGGAGTAAACAGGGGCGGTAAACAAATAAAGAATGTCTACTAATATCAGTGACCATTCTGTAAATGGAAGGATTGCGGAGATCATGAGAGCGTACATAGTAGCGAAGGCAATGGGCATCATGGTGATCGGATAAGGATGGAACGTTCGCTTCTGCATAGAGGCTCTCGACAGGGTAAGAGCGAAAAGCACCAAGGCATAAACGTAATCCTTGGTGATGAATGGGGTTAAGGCTAGAGAGAGTAGCAGGAGATGCCGCTGAATAGATCTGGTCACCATAATCAAGTTTCGATAAGATAAGGGTGGAATGTAGGCGAAGGAGGGTTCGACAATCAGCTCCCCATGAAAGATGAGCAACGGTTTTAAGGAGGTTCAGCCGGCTGTGGCAAGTTGCCTTCAGAGAGGTAATGTGAGGTTTCCAGGATAACCTACGATCAAAGAGGAGGCCCAGAAACCTGACTGTATCACGTTCAGGGATACGGGAGCCATAGAGGTACAAAGGATGATCGGAGATGACAGAGCGTCTAGTGAAAGTAATTTGGTGGGTTTTAGTGCTGGAAAATTTAAACCCACGTGTGGTGGCCCAATTGGAAACACGGTCGACTGCATGCTGGAGAGAAACTGTAATAAGGTGACAGTCAGCGCCTGCACAGGCAATAGTGAAGTCATCAACATAGAGTGATGACCAAATATTTGATGGAAGACTAGAGACCAAATCATTAATAGCAAGGAGAAGAAGTGTTGTGCTCAGAACACATCCCTGGGGGACACCTTCAGCTTGGATAAAGTCCGGGGAGAGCACATTATTAACCCGAACACGGAAATGCCTGTCAGTTAAAAAGTTCTTAAGGAAGGATGGTAGATTGCCTCTAAGGCCTAAGGAGTGGGCTTGGGCTAAAATATTATACCTCCAAGTTGTGTCATATGCCTTCTCAAGGTCAAAAAATATGGCAATAACTGAGTGGTTATTCGCAAAGGCATTACGAACATACGTATCCAAGTGTAGTAAGGGGTCTATGGTAGAACGTCCCTTACGAAAGCCATATTGACGAGTGGAGAGACTGTTGTGTGTCTCTATATACCACACTGAACGTCTATTTACTAGGCGTTCCATCACTTTGCAAACTGCACTGGTAAGAGCAATGGGACGATAGTGGGAGGTTTCATGTCCCGTAGTGCCTGGTTTGCGGAAAGGGAGAACAATGGCGGATTTCCACAGCTGTGGAAGAACTCCTTGTGACCAAATAAGATTGTAAAGGCGTAATAGGACTGCAAGGGCTGACTGATGTAAATGTTGTAGCATACGAATATGAATGTCGTCGGGCCCAGCTGCCGATGATCGGCAAGCTGAGAGTGTTGCCTCCAGTTCTTGAAGTGTAAAAGGCACATTATACTGTTCTTCTCTGAGAGAAGAAAAGTCCAAGGGTGCTAACTCTCTGGCAGACTTTGAGGAAAGAAATGAGGGGTATAGATAGAGTCCCTGAGAAATACGGACCAGATGATTGCCAATTTCATTGGCAACATCTAGTGGGTTTGCTATATCAACACCGGCAACCCACAGAACAGGAGCCGGGTCAGGAGAACATTTACCACTCAGTTTTCGTACTTTTTTCCAGACTGCACTCATAGAGGAAGCAGAGGTGATGGTGGAGACATAATCTCGCCAGCAAGTGCGTTTAGCGTCATGGATGACACGGCGAGCGATCTCACGCTTCTGCTTAAATTCAAGAAGTCTCTCTGTGGTTCTATTGTACCGGTACCTACCCCATGCAGCGCGTTTCAAACGTACTGCACGAGCACAAGCAGGAGACCACCAAGGCACGCATTTCTGAGAATGCCTGCCCGAAGTTTGGGGTATAGAATGAGAAGCTGCAGTTAAAACGGAGGACGAGAAGAGGTGTAAAAGCTCATCGATGGAGGACGAAGAAGGAACCTCTCTAAAAACAGTTAGGTGTGAGTAAAGGTTCCAATTTGCCTGATCAAATTGCCAGCGTGGGATGCGAAGAGGTGGTGAATATGAAGGGGAAGTAAGAATGATTGGGAAATGATCGCTGTCATGTAAGTCCGGAAGAACAGACCAAGTGAAGTCTAATGCGGTGGAGGAAGAGCAGACTGAGAGATCGATGCAAGAGAGAGTGTGAGTCCGAGGATCAAAATGGGTGTGAGTACCTGTATTTAAAACATGGAGGGGGTGGGTGGCAAGAAAAGCCTCTAACTGAATGCCACGGGAATCACAGTGAGACCCCCCCAGAGGAAATGGTGGGCATTAAAATCACCAAGTAACAGAATCGGTGGTGGTAATGACGAAACAAGAAAGGCAATATCCGGAATAGATAATGCCCGAGAAGGAGAGAGATATAAAGAACAGAGCGTATACCACCTATGCTGCTGTGTAATGCAGCGAAGTACGAACAAATAGCTGATGGTACGGAATATCAGTGCGTAGAAGAAGGGCACTTTCATTAAAGGTCCCATCAGGAAAAGGATCTGAAGAATACAATAAATTATAGCCTGAGATGGGAGAGATAACAGCAGAGTGTAATTTTGGTTCCTGTAAGCAAACACCAACAGGGGAAAACTGGGAGAGTAACATCTGAAGCTCACCCCGATTACCCCTGAGGCCGCGTATATTCCACTGTAAATAGGCCATGATTGGCAATGATAAAGATACCTGAAATCCGCAGGTAAGGGTTCCTACGGACTAGAGGGGTTAGAAAAGTCCACATGCGGAGGCAGTGGAAAACGTTCAAGCAGCGAAGGAACGGTGCGCTGTGAAGAAAGGAGTTGCGCAGATGGAGTAGAGGAGAGAGAAGGAGCGGAGGGTGGATCAGTGTCCATTGATGGTTTGGTCTCTGCAATATATTCAGAGATTGCTTCAAGTGTTTCAGAATTCAGAGACGTCGTATGAGAGACAATATTGGAAATGGTAGGGGGAGGATGAGTAAAGATTGGAACTGTAATGGACTGTACCAAGGTAGGGGGGGACGGAAGGGTGGAGGGAACTGGAGAAGCGTGGAAGGGGACAGAAGAGGCAGAAAACTGGGAGGTGGCCGAAGAGGAAGAAACTTGGGAGGGAACAGGGGAGGAAGGTACAGTACGAGGAGGAGGGTGAACCTCTACACTTGTAACAGAGCCAGTGAGAGGGGGAGAACCAGGTACAGAGACAGGGAAGGGAAAATGAGGAGGTGGAAGATGGGTAGGAGGTGTTAACGGACCTTTTTTTGACTTTTGAGAAGTAGAGGGACGATTGGGAGGAGGTGTCATACGAGATCTCGTCGCTACTGAGGCTTGTGAGAGAGAACACGAAGAAGCAAGATCAGACTGAGACATTGGAGTGACTATGGGAGAGGTAACCACAGAGGTGGGTGCAGAAGATGGGATACCAGAAGTGGGGGGACGTTTTGAAACACGGGAATAAGAAACATGAGGTAGTCTCCCTTGGAGGCGGAGATGAGAAACTGCCATGGCATAAGGGAGACCTTCTGCCTCTTTGAGGTAACGGATTTCCCGCTCGTTTAAGTAGACTTGACAACGGCGAGAGTACGAAGGGTGAGCCTCATGACAATTAAGGCAAGAGGGAGGTCGATTGCAAGACGTATTAGAATGGTCATCGGCACCACAGACCGGGCATTCGGCGATAGATCTGCAATATTTCGCTGGATGGCCAAATCGGCAGCAATTTCTACACTGTTGCGGTGTAGGGATCACCTTTCGAACTTGTAACCGATGTCCTGCTACATAAACTGAGGATGGGAGTTCACGGCTGTCAAAAGTTAAACGAGCCACATTGCTAGGGTATCGTCTCCGCCCGCGGGCAGGAAGAACGTAAGTGTCTACTTTGAGGATTGGGAGATCTTGGAGTTCCAGCTGTTCAAGAATGTCAGTGCCACATGTCTGGAAATTTTGTTGAACTATGGTATGGGGCAGAATGATGGTACCACTACAAGAATTGAGGGAATGATGCTTTTCAATAGTTACAGGAACAGTATCGATATGGGAAAGACGAGAAAGCTCATGAGCCTGGGTAGCATTCTGTACGGTGAAGATGTGCGTACCGCTCTTAAGAGCATGAAAAGAAATATCTTTACCAACATGGCGTAGGAGTGCCTTGCCAATACTGTGGTCAGAAAGATAGGCAGTAGAGGAAGTCGGTCGTAAAGTGAAGAATTTATTCCACTGTGCAGTCTGAAACTGAGTGTGGAAAGGTAGTGAAGGACGTGTCGATCTTTTCTGAGAAGAACGAGAAGGTGGAGAAGTATCATCAGCAGGTAATTGTCATTGTCGTTTAGGCGTGGGACCAGAGTTGGTCCGACGTGGAACAGGCCGGCGATTCGAAAATTGCCGCACCGTAGAGGGAGAGGCCGGAAGCATAGTCAGAGGAGAGCGAAGGTCAGATAAATCGAAGGAGTCAGTCGAGGCCTCAGTACCTGAAGCGGGTGAGGAAACAGCACCGGCAACAGGTACAGAGGCATGAGGAGTGTCCGAAGAGTGGTCCAAAGACGAGGCGTGGTATCAAGAAGGGGCCCGGGGGTAGCAGGTTCATGGACTAGGGCTGCCATGGTTAGGTTACTTCTTTTTTTTTTGTTTTTAAGAAAAAAAAAAGAAAGAAGAAAAGAAAATAAAAATAAAAAGAATAAAAAAAGGGGGGACCGGGGAGGGATAGTTCCTAGGAGGAATGAAAGGGCCAGAAATCTCCCTCCGCGCCCAAGAGGACCTCAGCACCGCAAGTAGCGCAGATGCAGCATGGAACCCGTGCCATACCCTACCCATCATGCCAGTAAACCGGCAATCCGGGATAGCAACCTCACATCTGCTGAGCTACCTCGGTGGACAAAAGAGAGGGCGGCCGGAAATCCGCCACAAAGCATACCTCCTTCGGCCACCACCCCCGAATCCGAAAGGTGGCTTTCAGTGATACACCCGTCGCCCGAGAGACATCCAAAGCCAACCTCCAGGATACCGGAGAGGGATCAGGACATCCCCAGGCAATCCAGATTCCACGGCAAACTACGCCACCGCCAAGAACCTCAACGGAATGGGATGGACCCCGGTACCTTTTCCCCTACCTAGGAACTAGCATGCCTGTGGGAAAAAAAAAAAAAAAAAAAAAAAAAAAAAAAAAAAGGGCCAAAAAGGAAGGGCAAAAGGGAGGGGTGGGGAGGAGGAGGAGGAAAGGAAAAAGGGGAGGATGGGATAGAGAACGGGGGATTGGGGGGTAATTAGGTTCGGTCTGAGGAAGTAGACCGACAGGTCTAATTCCTCAGACCAAGAGCCTCTTCACCATGCCAAGGAGCCCCCCTTGAAGAGGGGCACCTGGTGAAGATACTTGTCCAGTTTACTCTTGAAGGCTTCTACACTTGTTCCAGCAGTGTTTCTGATATCTTCTGGCAAGATGTTGAATAATCTTGTACCAAGGATGTTGATACAGTGTTCTCTTATTGTGTCCACCGCACCCCTGGTGAAGATACTTGTCCAGTTTACTCTTGAAGGCTTCTACACTTGTTCCAGCAGTGTTTCTGGTAAGATGTTGAATAGCCTGGGGCTAACAAATTCCATAATAATAAAAAATGGGCTCGAGTATATACTTTGTATACAAGCCGTGGCAGAGTTCCTGCCTTATGAAAAGAATCCCCTCACCTGTACACTCAAAATGGAATTAAATATTTTGTGCCACATACTATATTCAAATCATAAATAACTGGGATGAATCTCAGGTCAACAAGTAACCAGAAATAAAACAATATAAGAAAGTTCATACTATATTACAAGTAATAAATGTAGATATAAACAGACCAATTACCAACATCAAACAGAGAAACTGGATGGGAAATTAAGGTCCGGGATACTCTGAGGTTTAAGATGTCAATCCTGGGAAAACAAAAAAGAAAAGGAAAAATAGATTTACACTCTGTTTAAAGTTTGAGGATTGTAATTGGGGTGAGATGAGTGCAGCTGACAATGGAGGTGATAAAAGGCAGCTGCAGTCCTTATGCCCCCAAGTACTTATGGGCATTACAGCAAGTAATACCCACCATATTTAAATACCTACCACTGGTACTGAATTCACTTCTAACTTAAAAATTTCATATTAGCAAATTTCCTAATCTGAAACTTTTGCAATAAATCAGAACCATTGCTGCCACATAAAATCTCTTGATTTCAGCCTATGAACCAATGCAGAAAGAAAAAAAATATGGATTAATAAAAAGCCTACAGATGCATTCTAGCACACAGCAAGCTGGGATCATCACAGGCTTCTCGGTGCTGTTTTACGGAGCTTAATTTGCTGTACATCAGCAAACCTGCATCCAAAAGATGGTACCTAGGAAAGCTCACCTCCAAAGGGCCCAAATACGTGAATATTTCACACAGAGGATTTCATACTGAATAACATGATTTCATACTGAATAACATGATTTCATACTGAAGCTGTCAACTGTACATTGTTCATCTAATTCTTGCTACTAATTTTTTCAGTTATGGAATCTTTTTACTTGTTTTTCTCTAGGCCAGAACAATGGATTCACCAGGAAGATTTTCAAACAAATGAAGACAACAGGTGGTGAACACTGAAGTTGCCAAATGGCCTTAACAGACTGGGGAGTACAGCATGGCAGTTTTTCACCCTAATTAACTGTCAACAAAACAATCACTCCTGAATTAGTTCAGGTAAATGTATCACTAGAGCATGCACAGCAAAATGCACATGATTACTCCATACATATTTAGTAATATAACTTGACTCTGCCTAATTCAACGTGGATCCACATGAACAAAAGATCAAACATATGCATGTCAGCCATTGTTTCACTCAACTTGGATCCATTTTAACAACATGCATACGGTTTCCCATTCAAGTTTCATTTCAGGAGTAAGCCAGTATGCATATGTGAATTCAACGGAGTTCGACCCACCATCATTAACGCCTTACACACGTTACAGCGTCATTCAACTCAAATCCATCATGGCATCGTGTGTGGGGCATGCATCACGCTGGATTGACTCAAAGAGAGACTGCAGTTCAGGAGTAGATTTGATATGAGCAACAAATTCAGATAACTGGGGGTTCTTGTCTGCATCTGGGATGGTCAAGAGCGCTGCAACTGCTCTCATGGCTGACCGCTTGAGCTCGTCCTGCTTTTCGTACTCCTGCTTAACTGAATTGGCTTTGACTTTGGTAGTCACAGTTGTACGTAGAGGTTCAACTAATCTCTCAAGTCTGAAATCAAAGATAAACTGTATTAACAACTGTGAGACTTTAAGTACAATACACTCTAACTGGAAGTCAAAAAAAATACGTTCAATATGTCACTATATGTTGCAATGTGTGGTGTAAATATTATGCAGAAAATTCGGAGTGTGGAAATTAGGAGGTGTGGAGTTAATAAAAGCATTAGTCAGAGGGCAGAAGAGGGGTTGTTGAGGTGGTTTGGTCATTTAGAGAGAATGGATCAAAGTAGAATGACATGGAAAGCATATAAATCTATAGGGGAAGGAAGGAGGGGTAGGGGTCGTCCTCGAAAGGGTTGGAAAGAGGGGGTAAAGGAGGTTTTGTGGGCGAGGGGCTTGGACTTCCAGCAAGCGTGCATGAGCGTGTTAGATAGGAGTGAATGGAGACGAATGATACTTGGGACCTGACGATCTGTTGGAGTGTGAGCAGGGAAATATTTAGTGAAGGGATTCAGGGAAACCGGCTATTTTCATATAGTCGGACTTGAGTCCTGGAAATGGGAAGTACAATGCCTGCACTTTAAAGGAGGGGTTTGGGATATTGGCAGTTTGGAGGGATATGTTGTGTATCTTTATACGTATATGCTTCTAAACTGTTGTATTCTGAGCACCTCTGCAAAAACAGTGATAATGTGTGAGTGTGGTGAAAGTGTTGAATGATGATGAAAGTATTTTCTTTTTGGGGATTTTCTTTCTTTTTTGGGTCATCCTGCCTCGGTGGGAGACGGCCGACTTGTTGAGAAAAAAAAAAAAAAAAAAAAGTTGCTTAAATATTGTTGACCTTTTTAATTAACCCTTTCAGGGTCCAAGGCCCAAATCTGGAGTCACGCACCAGTGTCCAAGAATTTTCAAAAAAAAAAATTTGTTATTTTTTCTTATGAAATCGTAGAGAATCTTTTTGTGAAGGTAATAAAACAAAAAGTACGAAATTTGGTGGAAAATTGACGAAATTATGCTCTCGCGAATTTTGATGTGTCAGCGATATTTACGAATCGGCGATTTTGCCGACTTTGACTCCCATTTTAGGCCAATTACATTATTCCAATCAACCAAATTCTTAGCTATTTCACTAGTATTACTTCTATTCTATCGATTGAGCACAAGAAATCGCCAAGTCAACTGTTTCAACTACAAAATAAAGTGATCGGAAATTGTTAATTTGGCCAATTTAACACAAAGTTCAAAATATTCCAATTTCAAAATAGGGTCCAGAATGAACAATGTAGGCATTCCTGGCACTAAACTAACATTTCCTCTGTTCATTAGTTATGTTTTGAGGCTTTACAAATAAATTCCATTTTGATTTTTTATTCACATAATGAATTTTTATTCACACCAAAAAATAGAAGATTTACTGTTATGCAATAGTGTAATAATTGTATAAATATCATCACCATATTTGTGAATGTATATTAGACCCACCAGCTGGTGTGTATTAGACGTGTGAGGTCGTTTGTTTACTCTTGAATATCGGCAAAAATTTAACATTTCTGCTACTTTGAGCTCAGTTTCACGCCATTTCCAGTGCTAAAACCAATCAAAATCATCTCTATTTCTGTAATATGTCTTCCATTCTATCAAATGAGACCAAGAAATCACAAATACAACTATAAAAAACATACGAAAAAACACTGCAAATTTGCTGTTTTAATCGAAAAATCATGATTTCATTTTTTTTCTCTCATTATACACAGTGTGCTGCAGGATCTGTTTTATGTGGTGCACACATACCACATAGATGTATTCTCTCATATCTAGGCCCAAATGTACCACTCACAGTTTATCAGAGTGAGCTGAGCTCATGGCATAGATCTACGGTTTGGACCCTGAACTTAAAGCCGTAGATCTACGGGACGGACCCTGAAAGGGTTAAATTTATACTCTTTCATGACTTGCTGCAGCGAAAGAAATGTAGCTTAAATACACTTAAATTTCTGAAAAAGTTGGTTATACATCAAATGTTCATAATTATTTGTTACCCACAAGTTCTACTGGTACTTCACACTCATCATTACTAATGAACATGGCACCAGAGCAAGCAGAAACCCATTCTTCAATAAACCCATAACAAGTCAAGTATATTGTATTGCTGCTACCCAATATCATTCATCTGAAGCCATCTCAACTCACCAACAGTATAGGTCACTATTAGAGGCTACCCCTTTCTCTCATAATTCTTTTCAAATACAACAGTAAATAACCTAGCCATGGTGAAAGTTTGCTATGTGTAGACAGCATCTCCAATTATTTCCACTAAAATAGAAAAGTTTACAGCTTGCATTAGATAATATGTACAGCAGGCAATAGCAACCTCCAATGTGCCAAACAGAGAAAATTAAATCTCAGGATGTGTTGATGAAGGCAATGTCTTAAACTTTAATACTTTGTAAATATTTTGACTTACCTTTGTAGCACAGCTTGAGGACATAAGTGCGCCAGTCGAGTAAGCATCAGATATGTGAGCATTTTGATATCGTAGTGATCGCGCAGACCACCTTCTACGTGTTCCAAAAACACATAGATATCTATCCTGTCTAGACAGGTTTCAAGAAGTGTGTACATACATTCAAATGCTGCCTTGCGAATATCTAAGCCATCATCAACAGTGTGTTTAAATGGGCCCATTTCCACTTCCCTTATTAGTTCTTTCTGAGGGTGCAAGAATAAGTAGGTTAGTTTATGCTCTTGCCTGAGGCTCATTAAGGCTACAATTAAAAGCACAGGTACTCGCTGACTTACGATGAGGTTACGTTCCAACGAACGCATCACAAGTCAAAAATATCTTAAGTCAAATATGAATATGATATGATAAATAAATAGGTAAATAAATAACTACTGTCACTGAATAAGTAAATAAACAAATAATTACTGTAACTAAACACCAGTAATGAAAAGTAAAACAAAAAAGTTATGGACTTGCAGCCTTCATGCTGGGTTATTATCTTAAGTTCCACCTCCAAGTTAATGCTTTTGCACCATAGTAAAGTCGAAATATCCTAAGTCGAACCATGGTAAGTCGAGGAGCACCTGTAATCTCTCACCTAACAAAATTTTGAATACCCCCCCCCCCCCAAAAAAAAAAAACACCCTAGGACCCTTCCTCTGCTTAGCAACCTACTTTCTCTTTTAACAGTCAAATTTACTGGCTGCACGACTAACTAAAGAATACACATAGTTTGCACCAAATGATAAATGACTGAAATATTTATTTTTCTTAGTTTTTTAGACCAACTTTATTAATTTTTTATATATAATCATTTGGTATGTGGTAACCTCATGTTGTTTCAGTAAAATTTGTCAAAAAATGTGGGATGTGGAAAGTCAATGGGAGATAAGAGTATTATTGTCTCAAGCTTACTTGTTTTTTTAGCAATATTTTTTCAAATATCATTTAAAGTGATTTATAATTATGCCCATAGGAACAGCTGAAGTAACGGAAGAGTGATGTGGGTGAGGGAAATTCAATGAGCCTATTTTGAACACATTCTATGGTTGGTTATCAATGTCAATGTTATGCTTTAAGTAAAAAACCAAAATGAACATCTGGCCAGACAAAATATGACTCAATTTTATATTTTTTTTTTTTTTCAAAGTTGTTTGTGGACCAAATGCATTTCTTTATATATGTGTGGTAAGCTTGCAAATTTTTGGTAAACATTCACAAGGAAAAAAAAAATCATCCCATTTCTCATTTCAAGGAATAACATTGCAATTTGTTTAATGCATTTTTTGCTAAATGAACACTAGGCTGTTAACCCTTAAACTGTCCAAACGTAGATTTACGTTTTTTCAACATTTGAATGTAAAAAACGTAATTTTTTTTTTTTGCATTTGAAAGCGTGTAAAAAAACTCTGATCTACGTTTTTTTATATATATTTGAAAATATGTATAAAAACGTAGAGCTACTTTTGGAGCACTACACATGTGAACGTAGATCTATGTTTGGACAGTTTAAGGGTTAAATGAGATGAGGACCAATGTACCCAAATACAAACATTAAAAATACTTAACTGCTAATTAGAAATTAAAAAGCAAATTTTTAATTTATATACACACCTCTTTGTATATAGATTTGTCAATTAGAATATATGGAGAACTATGAAGCATAACTTCTGTCATTCCTGCCACTAATAACAAAAACAGATACTGTAAAATCAACGCTTGCATATTTTTTTTTTTAACACATCGGCTGTTTGCCACCAAGGCAGGGCGACCAGAAAAAAGAAGAAACACTTTCTATCATTCACTCCATCACTCTTACTAGAGGTGTGCCTTTGCTAGAGTTTAAAAACTACAACACATCAACACCCCTCTTTCAGAGTGCAGACACTGTACTTCCCACCTCTAGGACTCAAGTCTGGCTAACCGGTTTCCCTGAATTCTTTCAGAAGTGTTACTTTGCTCACATTCCAACATCATATCAAGTATATTAACTTTAGTTCATTCAAGTGTCATGTCTGAGACCACTGTATACGTACTCTAACTTTAGTTTCATTGTAGAGTTGAGGGAGAATGGTATCAAGAAGATCACGAACAAGGGAGGGCTTGTTGTGGGCTGCTGAATTAAACGCAACAAGGGCTACACGTCGCACATTGAGATCAGGATCTTGAAGAGTAGACAAGAAGTCACCGATGCAGTGTCGGAGTAAACTGTCAATGGTCGTTGGCTGAAAATAAAAGAGGCAGCATAACTTAATTTAAATTCTTTATTTCCACATGATACACTATTTGTACAAAAATAAGAGAACATTTAATAATACACAAGAAAAAGCCTGTGGTTATGCAGAGCGCTTCAGGCAAACTTTAAACTAAAAATACAATAAGCTTTTTTTCACAACACAGGCCATCTCCCACCAAGGCAGAATAACCAGAAAAAAAGAAAACTCTTAAAATTTTTATTCTTTTTACATGTAATAATTTATACAGAAAAATGAGTTACTTACAGAAATAATAATGGTAAAGAACATATTAACCCTTTCACTGTCGGCGTCTTATTAGTACGGCTTACTAGCCAATGTTGGTGCTGTATTAATAAGCCAAAATTCTAGCAGCTTCCAATCTAGCGGGAGAAAGCTGGTAGACCTACATGTGAAAGAGGGGGTCTGCATGGTAAGTGTGGACAATGAAAAAAATTCCTGCAGCACGCAGTGCATAATGAGAAAAAAAAAATCAGACTGTGGATTTTTGAGGTGTGTTTTCATATGGTATTTATGGTTGTATTCTCGTTTTCTTGGTCTCATTTCACAGAATGGAAGATATATTACAGAAATGGAGATGATTTTCATTAGTTTCACAATGAAAAGTACCTTGAAATTGCGCTCAAAGTAGCGGAAATGTTCGATTTTTGCCATTGTTCAAGAGTAAACAAATGACGTCGCTGTCCAATATGTGTCCAACTGGCCAATCTAATACACAGCCACAAATGCAGTGACATTATTTATACAATTATTACAGTAATACAGTAGTCTGCATAACAGTAAATCTTCTATTTTTGCGTGAATAAAAATTCAAAATGGAAAGCAAGAGTATTATAAGAGGGGCCTGGAGACGTAGCTAATGAACAGAGAAAAATGTTATTTTAGTGCCAGGAATGTCTGTCTAGTTTATTCTGGACCCTATTTTGAAATTGGCATCTTTTGATATTTGTGTGAAATTGGCCAAATTGCCAATTTCTGACCACTTTATTGGGTAGTTGAAATTGCTAAATGGGCAGTTTCTTGTACTCAGTCAATAGAACAAATGGAGTCCTAGTGAAATAACTATGAGTTTGGTCGATTGGAACAATGGAATTGGCCGAAAATAGGGCTCAAAGTGGGTGAAATCGCTGATGCGTATATATCGCCAAAACCACTAACTTTGCGAGGGCGTAATTCCACAAGTTTTCAATAAAATTTCATACTTTTGGTGTTATTACCATAAGAAAAAGATTCTCTATCATTTCATAAGAAAAAAAACAAATTTTCTGTTTAAATTCTGTGACACTGAGAGCAAGTTTGTAAGCAGAGGTCTCAACAGTGAAAGGGTTAATCGCAACTTTGCATTATATTGTTTTTAAATCCTGGCACAGTTCTATACAATAACTAATATTTAAAAGCAGTGAGCAAAGTACAGTGGACCCCCGCATACCGGACGCATCGCATACCGTGCAATCCGCATACCGGACGCTTTGATCGCAAAAATTTTGCCTCGCATACCGCCCAAAAACCCGCTCACCGCCCTTCGTCCGAGACGCGTCCAATGTGCGGCCTGAGCCACGCTCACATGTTCCGCCGGTGGCATTGTTTACCAGCCAGCCTCCGCGGTAACATCCAAGCATACAATCGGAACATTTCGTATTATTACAGTGTTTTTGGTGATTTTTTCTGGAAAATAAGTGACCCTGGGCCCCAAGAAAGCTTCTAGTGCCAACCCTACAGCAATAAGGGTGAGAATTACTATGGAGATGAAGAAAAAGATCATTGATAAGTATGAAAGTGGAGTGCGTGTCTCCGAGCTGGCCAGGTTGTATAATAAACCCCAATCAACCATCGCTACTATTGGTGGTACAGCTGCTGCTGTACCACCGTCAGCTGCTGCTGCACTGTCAGCTGCTGCTGCTGTACCACCATCAGCTGCTGCTGCTGCTGTAGTACCGTCTGCTGCTGCTGTAGAATCGTCTGCTGCTGCTGTAGCATCGTCTGCTGCTGCTGTAGCATCGTCTGCTGCTGCTGTAGCATCGTCTGCTGCTGCTGTAGCATCGTCTGCTGCTGCTGTAGCATCGTCTGTTGCTGCTGTAGCATCGTCTGTTGTTGCTGTAGCATCGTCTGCTGCTGCTGTAGCATCGTCTGCTGCTGCTGTAGCATCGTCTGTTGCTGCTGTAGCATCGTCTGTTGCTGCTGTAGCATCGTCTGCTGCTGCTGTAGCATCGTCTTCTGCTGCTGTAGCATCGTCTGCTGCTGCTGTAGCATCGTCTGCTGCTGCTGTAGCATCGTCTGCTGCTGCTGTAGCATTGTCTGCTGCTGCTGTAGCATCGTCTGTTGCTGCTGTACCACCGTCAGCTGCTGCTGCTGCTGTAGCACCGTTGTTGGTGTGGCTTATTGAGAATACCAAGAAACAATTAACCCCAGAGGATTTGCCACCCAGGATAACCCAAAAAAGTCGGTGTCATCGAAGACTGTCTAACTTATTTCCATTGGGGTCCTTAATCTTGTCTCCCAGGATGCAACCCACACCAGTCGACTAACACCCAGGTGAACAGGGAAAATGCCTGGAACTAGTGCTCATATTGGTGAATTTAAAGCCAGCAAAGGTTAGTTTGAGAGATTTAAGAATCGTAGTGGCATACACAGTGTGATAAGGCTGTTCTGGAAGAAAATGCCAAACAGGACCTACAGTACTCAGGAGGAAAAGGCACTCCCAGGACACAGTGTCTCATCAGTCATTGCTGCATCTTCAATAAAGGTAAGTGTCATTTATTCTTCATTTAGTAGACTAGTACATGCACAATATATATTGTGCATGTACTACTCTACTATTGTGCATGTATCCTTCTCTTTGTGTGTAGGAAAATGTATATTTCATGTGGTAAAATTTTTTTTTTCATACTTTTGGGTGTCTTGCACGGATTAATTTGATTTCCATTATTTCTTATGGGGAAAATTCATTCGCATACCGATTATTTCGCATAACAACCAGCCCTCTTGCACGGATTAAGGTCGCTATGCGGGGGTCCACTGTACAAGTAAGTTCTAAGAGTCAATGTTAAACATGGTATACTGAGCAAAGTACAAGTAAGTTCTAAGAGTCACTGTCACACATGGTATACTGAGCAAAGTACAAGTAAGTTCTAAGAGTCACTGTCACACATGGTATACTGAGCAAAGTACAAGTAAGTTCTAAGAGTCACTGTCACACATGGTATACTGAGCAAAGTACAAGTAAGTTCTAAGAGTCACTGTCACACATGGTATACTGAGCAAAGTACAAGTAAGTTCTAAGAGTCACTGTCACACATGGTATACTGAGCAAAGTACAAGTAAGTTCTAAGAGTCAATGTCACACATGGTATACTGAGCAAAGTACAAGTAAGTTCTAAGAGTCAATGTCACACATGGTATACTGAGCAAAGTACAAGTAAGTTCTAAGAGTCAATGTCACACATGGTATACTGAGCAAAGTACAAGTAAGTTCTAAGAGTCACTGTCACACATGGTATACTGAGCAAAGTACAAGTACGTTCTAAGAGTCACTGTCACACATGGTATACTGAGCAAAGTACAAGTAAGTTCTAAGAGTCACTGTCACACATGGTATACTGAGCAAAGTACAAGTAAGTTCTAAGAGTCACTGTCACACATGGTATACTGAGCAAAGTACAAGTAAGTTCTAAGAGTCACTGTCACACATGGTATACTGAGCAAAGTACAAGTAAGTTCTAAGAGTCACTGTCACACATGGTATACTGAGCAAAGTACAAGTAAGTTCTAAGAGTCACTGTCACACATGGTATACTGAGCAAAGTACAAGTAAGTTCTAAGAGTCACTGTCACACATGGTATACTGAGCAAAGTACAAGTAAGTTCTAAGAGTCACTGTCACACATGGTATACTGAGCAAAGTACAAGTAAGTTCTAAGAGTCACTGTCACACATGGTATACTGAGCAAAGTACAAGTAAGTTCTAAGAGTCACTGTCACACATGGTATACTGAGCAAAGTACAAGTAAGTTCTAAGAGTCACTGTCACACATGGTATACTGAGCAAAGTACAAGTAAGTTCTAAGAGTCAATGTCACACATGGTATACTGAGCAAAGTACAAGTAAGTTCTAAGAGTCAATGTCACACATGGTATACTGAGCAAAGTACAAGTAAGTTCTAAGAGTCAATGTCACACATGGTATACTGAGCAAAGTACAAGTTCTAAGAGTCACTGTCACACATGGTATACTGAGCAAAGTACAAGTAAGTTCTAAGAGTCACTGTCACACATGGTATACTGAGCAAAGTACAAGTAAGTTCTAAGAGTCAATGTCACACATGGTATACTGAGCAAAGTACAAGTAAGTTCTAAGAGTCACTGTCACACATGGTATACTGAGCAAAGTACAAGTAAGTTCTAAGAGTCACTGTCACACATGGTATACTGAGCAAAGTACAAGTAAGTTCTAAGAGTCAATGTCACACATGGTATACTGAGCAAAGTACAAGTAAGTTCTAAGAGTCAATGTCACACATGGTATACTGAGCAAAGTACAAGTAAGTTCTAAGAGTCACTGTCACACATGGTATACTGAGCAAAGTACAAGTAAGTTCTAAGAGTCAATGTCACACATGGTATACTGAGCAAAGTACAAGTAAGTTCTAAGAGTCACTGTCACACATGGTATACTGAGCAAAGTACAAGTAAGTTCTAAGAGTCACTGTCACACATGGTATACTGAGCAAAGTACAAGTAAGTTCTAAGAGTCACTGTCACACATGGTATACTGAGCAAAGTACAAGTAAGTTCTAAGAGTCACTGTCACACATGGTATACTGAGCAAAGTACAAGTAAGTTCTAAGAGTCACTGTCACACATGGTATACTGAGCAAAGTACAAATAAGTTCTAAGAGTCAATGTCACACATGGTATACTGAGCAAAGTACAAGTAAGTTCTAAGAGTCAATGTCACACATGGTATACTGAGCAAAGTACAAGTTCTAAGAGTCACTGTCACACATGGTATACTGAGCAAAGTACAAGTAAGTTCTAAGAGTCAATGTCACACATGGTATACTGAGCAAAGTACAAGTAAGTTCTAAGAGTCACTGTCACACATGGTATACTGAGCAAAGTACAAGTAAGTTCTAAGAGTCAATGTCACACATGGTATACTGAGCAAAGTACAAGTAAGTTCTAAGAGTCAATGTCACACATGGTATACTGAGCAAAGTACAAGTAAGTTCTAAGAGTCACTGTCACACATGGTATACTGAGCAAAGTACAAGTACGTTCTAAGAGTCACTGTCACACATGGTATACTGAGCAAAGTACAAGTAAGTTCTAAGAGTCAATGTCACACATGGTATACTGAGCAAAGTACAAGTAAGTTCTAAGAGTCAATGTCACACATGGTATACTGAGCAAAGTACAAGTAAGTTCTAAGAGTCACTGTCACACATGGTATACTGAGCAACGTACAAGTTCTAAGAGTCACTGTCACACATGGTATACTGAGCAAAGTACAAGTAAGTTCTAAGAGTCAATGTCACACATGGTATACTGAGCAAAGTACAAGTAAGTTCTAAGAGTCAATGTCACACATGGTATACTGAGCAAAGTACAAGTAAGTTCTAAGAGTCAATGTCACACATGGTATACTGAGCAAAGTACAAGTAAGTTCTAAGAGTCACTGTCACACATGGTATACTGAGCAAAGTACAAGTAAGTTCTAAGAGTCACTGTCACACATGGTATACTGAGCAACGTACAAGTTCTAAGAGTCACTGTCACACATGGTATACTGAGCAAAGTACAAGTAAGTTCTAAGAGTCAATGTCACACATGGTATACTGAGCAAAGTACAAGTAAGTTCTAAGAGTCAATGTCACACATGGTATACTGAGCAAAGTACAAGTAAGTTCTAAGAGTCAATGTCACACATGGTATACTGAGCAAAGTACAAGTAAGTTCTAAGAGTCAATGTCACACATGGTATACTGAGCAAAGTACAAGTAAGTTCTAAGAGTCAATGTCACACATGGTATACTGAGCAACGTACAAGTTCTAAGAGTCACTGTCACACATGGTATACTGAGCAACGTACAAGTTCTAAGAGTCACTGTCACACATGGTATACTGAGCAAAGTACAAGTTCTAAGAGTCACTGTCACACATGGTATACTGAGCAAAGTACAAGTAAGTTCTAAGAGTCAATGTCACACATGGTATACTGAGCAAAGTACAAGTAAGTTCTAAGAGTCAATGTCACACATGGTATACTGAGCAAAGTACAAGTAAGTTCTAAGAGTCAATGTCACACATGGTATACTGAGCAACGTACAAGTTCTAAGAGTCACTGTCACACATGGTATACTGAGCAACGTACAAGTTCTAAGAGTCACTGTCACACATGGTATACTGAGCAAAGTACAAGTTCTAAGAGTCACTGTCACACATGGTATACTGAGCAAAGTACAAGTTCTAAGAGTCACTGTCACACATGGTATACATGTATTCCAACCTGCTTCAATCTTAATTTTTTACTTTTACTGCACTATAAGGTAATATGCTGATGGTACAGGTCACACACATAATTAAACAAGAAATGGCACAGTCATCACACTACTTTTAAATCAGTGGCTTTAAGGGAGCATGTGGGCAATTTTCCGCGCGCGCTCAACCAAAAATCGAAAAATTATGGAAATTGAGTTATATATACCAAAAAATAGCTTAACTCTTTGGCAACACAATGGTACAAGAATCAATGTTCTAAGACGTTTCTACAAGAAATTATAGTCATTTATATCAGGTATGGTAACGACGATGTAGGTAGCGCGTCTGTTCTCAACCCATGTATTTTTTGGAATTTTTTCCTTGTTTTTTATTGCTTTTTCTTTGCATTATTCTTTCTAATATAATAATTGATTATTTGGCATCATATAAGAGTAGGTGGAGCTTATCAGTAGAGTGCCAGCCAATAGGGAGCCATCTGAGAACACTCGGCAGTACTCCCCCTCCAGATGGTGCCAGGTGAAATCACTTCATTATTACGTTTATATCAGCTTATATATCAACTATACGGCTTATTTATCTATCAGAATTGATCTAATATGATATAATAAACACTATAAATAACAAACAAACATGTTATATACTCTAGACTGAATAAAATAGGCCATAATATAGCGAGAGTCCACCAGCAATATTTCGATATAAATGTGTTACTCTTGGTCTCCTTGTTCTATTGTTTGGTATGTGAGTGATAGAAAACGGTGTTTTGAAGAGGATAACTGCACTAGAACATCAGTTTACTAAGAAATACACCAAAAAAAACCCGATTTCCACGCAAAAAAAAATTTTTTTGAGACGGTAGGCCTGCCGACGTTTTCTAGGCCTATATCTCGGAAGTAACTTTTTCACATATTTCGCTAAAGTACACCATTATTAATGATTGTATTGAAATGATTTTCACTGACAATATAAAACAAGGTGTGTTTGAAAATCTGATGTTTCTTTTTTTGGAATATATCAAATTTTTTTTTTTTATTATCACACCGGCCGATTCCCACCAAGGCAGGGTGGCCCGAAAAAGAAAAACTTTCACCATCATTCACTCCATCACTGTCTTGCCAGAAGGGTGCTTTACACTACAGTTTTTAAACTGCAACATTAACACCCCTCCTTCAGAGTGCAGGCACTGTACTTCCCATCTCCAGGACTCAAGTCCGGCCTGCCGGTTTCCCTGAATCCCTTCATAAATGTTACTTTGCTCACACTCCAACAGCACGTCAAGTATTAAAAACCATTTGTCTCCATTCACTCCTATCAAACACGCTCACGCATGCCTGCTGGAAGTCCAAGCCCCTCGCACACAAAACCTCCTTTACCCCCTCCCTCCAACCCTTCCTAGGCCGACCCCTACCCCGCCTTCCTTCCACTACAGACTGATACACTCTTGAAGTCATTCTGTTTCGCTCCATTCTCTCTACATGTCCGAACCACCTCAACAACCCTTCCTCAGCCCTCTGGACAACAGTTTTGGTAATCCCGCACCTCCTCCTAACTTCCAAACTACGAATTCTCTGCATTATATTCACACCACACATTGCCCTCAGACATGACATCTCCACTGCCTCCAGCCTTCTCCTCGCTGCAACATTCATCACCCACGCTTCACACCCATATAAGAGCGTTGGTAAAACTATACTCTCATACATTCCCCTCTTTGCCTCCAAGGACAAAGTTCTTTGTCTCCACAGACTCCTAAGTGCACCACTCACTCTTTTTCCCTCATCAATTCTATGATTCACCTCATCTTTCATAGACCCATCCGCTGACACGTCCACTCCCAAATATCTGAATACGTTCACCTCCTCCATACTCTCTCCCTCCAATCTGATATTCAATCTTTCATCACCTAATCTTTTTGTTATCCTCATAACCTTACTCTTTCCTGTATTCACCTTTAATTTCCTTCTTTTGCACACCCTACCAAATTCATCCACCAATCTCTGCAACTTCTCTTCAGAATCTCCCAAGAGCACAGTGTCATCAGCAAAGAGCAGCTGTGACAACTCCCACTTTGTGTGTGATTCTTTATCTTTTAACTCCACGCCTCTTGCCAAGACCCTCGCATTTACTTCTCTTACAACCCCATCTATAAATATATTAAACAACCACGGTGACATCACACATCCTTGTCTAAGGCCTACTTTTACTGGGAAAAAATTTCCCTCTTTCCTACATACTCTAACTTGAGCCTCACTATCCTCGTAAAAACTCTTCACTGCTTTCAGTAACCTACCTCCTACACCATACACTTGCAACATCTGCCACATTGCCCCCCTATCCACCCTGTCATACGCCTTTTCCAAATCCATAAATGCCACAAACACCTCTTTAGCCTTATCTAAATACTGTTCACTTATATGTTTCACTGTAAACACCTGGTCCACACACCCCCTACCTTTCCTAAAGCCTCCTTGTTCATCTGCTATCCTATTCTCCGTCTTACTCTTAATTCTTTCAATTATAACTCTACCATACACTTTACCAGGTACACTCAACAGACTTATCCCCCTATAATTTTTGCACTCTCTTTTATCCCCTTTGCCTTTATACAAAGGAACTATGCATGCTCTCTGCCAATCCCTAGGTACCTTACCCTCTTCCATACATTTATTAAATAATTGCACCAACCACTCCAAAACTATATCCCCACCTGCTTTTAACATTTCTATCTTTATCCCATCAATCCCGGCTGCCTTACCCCCTTTCATTTTACCTACTGCCTCACGAACTTCCCCCACACTCACAACTGGCTCTTCCTCACTCCTACAAGATGTTATTCCTCCTTGCCCTATACACGAAATCACAGCTTCCCTATCTTCATCAACATTTAACAATTCCTCAAATATTTTTGATATTTTGGTGAATGCAAAAAAGTCTATCAAATGTATTTTTTTTTTCCATGATAATAAGATATATTAGATGAAACATGTGCATCCAAAATTAGTGTCAGATGTATTCTAACGGTTGGGATTGTCGGAAGTGCCACTCGAAGTGCCATTTTGTCATACTTTGCTGCCATACATGAAGTCACTGAAATATTTTTTTTCTCTGTTGTTTGTTGGCCAATCATACTGAAACTTTGTCACATTCTTCTACATATGAACCTCTAAATGTACACCAAAAATAAAAAAAATTGGTTGAAAAATAAAAGAGTTGGCAAAATCAGGGACTCTACCCTTAACTATGCTAAACCAAAGGGAACGACTTACAAGGAAAGGAGAGAACTAAGCCTATGTAACTCGAGGAGTAAGTAACAAGAGAGACATGACCATGATATACAAGAATGAAAGGGAATTGCTGTACACTTGACACTCATATGAGCTAATGGGATATCAAAAAACACTTTCTAAACCAAAAAGTGCTAAAGTGAAATGAGCCTAAAAATGACTTAATGGAAGCAGATTCCACACAAAAACTCATAAAAAAGGTAGGAATGCTAATTCACTTCCATTTTAAAAAGTAGCAAGAATAAGAGCTTAAAATAACCCCCTTCCCCATCCCTTGATAATCTCAAATTGGTAAAATTAAATCTCATCACGTTTGCCCCAGGGCTTATTTTTAAATATTAATCTGTCAAGTGTTCACTCTTTTAGTGTCGCCTCACACAGCTATGTTACCGAGGTCAGTGTCATTCACGCAGGATCTTCGTCATAATCACAGCGCCCTCAAATATGCTGTGAGCAGTAAATTTTGGCCTAGACATGAAACAATGGGCCAGTGCTATGGGTGTGCAGTGTAATATAAAAAAAAAAATCCTGCCCCACATTGCATGATGGGAAAAGCAAATCTTTGACATTGTGCTTGCATTAAAATAGTGACTTTGAGGCATTTTCAAAGGTGGATTTTGTTTTATTGACTATTTCTTGGAAACAATTGATAGAATGGAAAACTTACTAGTTAAGCAGAGGTAATTTTGGTGGGTTTCAGATTTGAAGAGGCATGAAATATGCCTCAAGATGGCAGAAATTGTTAGATTTTTGATGATTTTCCTGTGGAAAGGTAGGCCCCTCCTCAGTCTCTTTTATAGGCTATATTAGATCTGCTTCAATTATTGAGGCTGCATAAACTATGACCAATCATTCTTGGGTTATATTTTAATAGCCAAGAAATAGGGAAAACTTTTATTTTCTGCGTGTGACGATGGATTCAAATTGGAGGGCCAGTGTTATAGAGGAGATGCCTACTCTTGGAGGGCCAGTGTTATAGAGGAGATGCCTACTCTTGGAGGGCCAGTGTTATAGAGGAGATGCCTACTCTTGGAGAGCCAGTGTTATAGAGGAGATGCCTACTCTTGGAGGGCCAGTGTTATAGAGGAGATGCCTACTCTTGGAGGGCCAGTGTTATAGAGGAGATGCCTACTCTTGGAGGGCCAGTGTTATAGAGGAGATGCCTACTCTTGGAGAGCCAGTGTTATAGAGATGCCTACTCTTGGAGAGCCAGTGTTATAGAGGATATGCCTACTCTTGGAGGGCCAGTATTATAGAGGAGATGCCTACTCTTGGAGGGCCAGTGTTATAGAGGATATGCCTACTCTTGGAGGACCAGTGTTATAGAGGAGATCCCTACTCTTGGAGAGCCAGTGTTATAGAGATGCCTACTCTTGGAGGGCCAGTGTTATAGAGGAGATGCCTACTCTTGGAGGGCCAGTGTTATAGAGGAGATGCCTACTCTTGGAGGGCCAGTGTTATAGAGGAGATGCCTACTCTTGGAGGGCCAGTGTTATAGAGGAGATGCCTACTCTTGGAGGGCCAGTGTTATAGAGGAGATGCCTACTCTTGGAGGGCCAGTGTTATAGTGGAGATGCCTACTCTTGGAGGGCCATTGTTATAGAGGAGATGCCTACTCTTGGAGGGCCAGTGTTATAGAGGAGATGCCTACTCTTGGAGGGCCAGTGTTATAGAGATGCCTACTCTTGGAGGGCCAGTGTTATAGAGGAGATGCCTACTCTTGGAGAGCCAGTGTTATAGAGGAGATGCCTACTCTTGGAGGGCCAGTGTTATAGAGAAGATGCCTACTCTTGGAGAGCCAGTGTTATAGAGGAGATGCCTACTCTTGGAGGGCCAGTGTTATATAGGAGATGCCTACTCTTGGAGAGCCAGTGTTATAGAGGATATGCCTATTCTTGGAGGGCCAGTGTTATAGAGGAGATGCCTACTCTTGGAGGGCCAGTGTTATAGAGGAGATGCTTACTCTTGGAGGGCCAGTGTTATAGAGGAGATGCCTACTCTTGGAGGGCCAGTGTTATAGAGGAGATGCCTACTCTTGGAGAGCCAGTGTTATAGAGGATATGCCTACTCTTGGAGAGCCAGTGTTATAGAGGATATGCCTACTCTTGGAGGGCCAGTGTTATAGAGGAGATGCCTACTCTTGGAGGGCCAGTGTTATAGAGGAGATGCCTACTCTTGGAGGGCCAGTGTTATAGAGGAGATGCCTACTCTTGGAGGGCCAGTGTTATAGAGGAGATCCCTACTCTTGGAGGGCAAGTGTTATAGAGGAGATGCCTACTCTTGGAGGTCCAGTGTTATAGAGGAGATGCCTAATCTTGGAGAGCCAGTGTTATAGAGGAGATGCCTACTCTTGGAGGTCCAGTGTTATAGAGGAGATGCCTACTCTTGGAGGGCAAGTGTTATGGAGGAGATGCCTACTCTTGAAGGGCCAGTGTTATAGAGGAGATGCCTAGTCTTGGAGAGCCAGTGTTACAGAGGAGATGCCTACTCTTGGAGGGCAAGTGTTATAGAGGATATGCCTACTCTTGGAGGGCCAGTGTTATAGAGGAGATGCCTACTCTTGGAGGGCCAGTGTTATAGAGGAGATCCCTACTCTTGGAGGGCAAGTGTTATAGAGGAGATGCCTACTCTTGGAGGTCCAGTGTTATAGAGGAGATGCCTAATCTTGGAGAGCCAGTGTTATAGAGGAGATGCCTACTCTTGGAGGTCCAGTGTTATAGAGGAGATGCCTACTCTTGGAGGGCAAGTGTTATGGAGGAGATGCCTACTCTTGAAGGGCCAGTGTTATAGAGGAGATGCCTAGTCTTGGAGAGCCAGTGTTACAGAGGAGATGCCTACTCTTGGAGGGCAAGTGTTATAGAGGATATGCCTACTCTTGGAGGGCCAGTGTTATAGAGGAGATGCCTACTCTTGGAGGGCAAGTGTTATAGAGGATATGCCTACTCTTGGAGGGCCAGTGTTATAGAGGATATGCCTACTCTTGGAGGGCCAGTGTTATAGAGGATATGCCTACTCTTGGAGGGCCAGTGTTATAGAGGAGATGCCTACTCTTGGAGAGCCAGTGTTATAGAGGATATGCCTACTCTTGGAGGGCCAGTGTTATAGAGGAGATGCCTACTCTTGGAGGGCCAGTGTTATAGAGGAGAGGCCTACTCTTGGAGGGCCAGTGTTATAGAGGAGAGGCCTGGGGGATATGATTAATAAAGAAAGGAAACATTGCTTTGGTGACTGGAATGTCTACAGTGTTAATTTAGGAGTCTATTTTTAAAATGCAATTTGATGAATTGTGTGTAAAATGGGCAAATTTTCCCAGTTGTGTGCACTTTATAGGATAATTCTCATGGTTTAATGGGCAATTTCTTTAGCTCAATAGACAGAACAGAAGGCATACTAGCTAACAGCTAAGAAATGGATCAAACTGAGCAATAGAATTGGCTTAAATTAAAAGGCCTCAAAAATCATGCCTGTGTAATTCCTTAAAATTTCCATCAAACTTTGCCTTTTTGCTGTCATTACCATTAGAAAAAAAATCATTACCATTTCAGAAGATAATACAAAAAAAAATCTCCACACTGTCAGCACTATCAATTTTGAGGGCAAAGATAGTGAAAGAGCTAATGTAACTGAATGTTACATTTGTGCTGACTCTTATGACACAAGCTTTTATCCCTTTTAATTTCTGACTATGAGACAGCATTAACCCTTAAACTGTCCAAATGTATAGATCTATGTTTATGTGCATAGCGCTCCGACCTTGATTTTCTCCATTTAAAAGCATGTAAAAAAAAAAGTAGATCTACGTTCGGAGCGCTAGGCGAGCGAACATAGATCTACGTTTGGACAGTTTAAGGGTTAAGTATTTACCAAAGGTTATGGCTATGGGATCCTGAACCACATGAAACATTTTCCTGCAACTCTCTTATTTGTAATACAGTGGACCCCCGCATAACGATTACCTCCGAATGCGACCAATTATGTAAGTGTATTTATGTAAGTGCGTTTGTACGTGCATGTTTGGGGGTCTGAAATGGACTAATCTACTTCACAATATTCCTTATGGGAATAAATTCGGTCAGTACTGGCACCTGAACATACTTACGGAGTGAAAAAATATCGTTAACCGGGGGTCCACTGTATAGGATATTTACAGGAAACGTAAACAAATCAAAGAAAATTCCAGCATTAGTATTGTCATTATTTTCTTGGGAAAAAAAAAAAAAAACCAAAGGGGTCATAGAGTGGCTGGGAAATGGAAGGTAATCAGGTTAGATCAAGAGAGCAAGCCACATGGAAAACTTCAAGCACAAAACTCTTACCTGATCTGAGATGGTAAACTTGATTGCAGTTACAATTGTTGTTCTCATCATTGGCGAGTCTGTTTTTAATGATTCTTGCAATTTAGGAAGAAGAGCAGAGGGATTAATCAACGTTAATTTCCCTAAACATTCTGCAACAACATTACGGGTTCCCTCCTCGATGCATTCCGTGTGTCGGAAGAGCTGCGCCCAGATGTCGCTTACAAAACCTTGAAGAACCTTAACACCTTCCACACTCTTACTTTGTAGACTGATGATCTAAAAAATAAAAAAAATAAAAAATCAAAGATTTTACGAGTTCCTAGCCCAAAATTTTATTCTTAGAAAATAACAAAGGAGTAAAAGAAATAACTGGAATTTTTGCATAGAAAAACTGCAAAATGCTGCAAATCTCCTAATCACCTAAAGTCAGTTCCTGATCAGCCGGGCTGTGGCTCGTACGTTGGTTTGCGTGCAGCCAGCAGCAACAGCCTGGTTGATCAGGCCCTGATCCACCAGGAGGCCTGGTCACAGACCGGGCTGCGGGGGCGTTGACCCCCGGAACTCTCTCCAGGTAAACTTCAGGTAAACACCAGGTAAATCTCTACCAACCAACCAAGAAGTGGTGGCTCCAGAACTTCTATACAGAAGAGGCTTGGGGTGACAATCTTGGTGGATCAGGGGCTTGATGCTTTTCTTGAAGCTATATTTACAGAGTAAACGCAGTGTTTTTACAGTGTGACATTACAGCAAGAAATAAAAAAAACAATTCTTAGTATGACACGTTCCAACAGCAGATTACAGACAGTGCCGTAGTTAATTATTTTTGTAAATGAGTATTTTACATTTACGTTTTTCTTAAATGCAAATTAAGCAGATAAACCATAAGCCTGAGGATTTTAACCACTTGCTTTGCCAATTTATTATCATTATTGTTATTATTATTATTATTCTTTTAATACACTGGCCATCTCCCACGAAGACAGGATGACCCAAAAAAGAAGAATCACTTTTATCATCACTCACACTATCACTGTCTTACAAGAGGCATGCTGATACTACAGTTCAGATGCCCCTCCAAATGGCAAATATCCCCACACCTCCTTCAGAGTGCAGGCACTGTACTTCTCACCTCCAGGACTCAAGTCCAGATAACTGGTTTCCTTGAATCTCTTCATAAATGTTACTTTTCTCACTCTCCAACAGCATGCCAAGTCATAAAAAACCACTGATGCATTTCCAAAACCCTCACATACAAAAACCTCCTTTACCCCCTCCCTCCAACCTTTCCAAAGCAACCCCCTAACCTGCTTTCCCTCCGCTACAGATTTATACACCCTCCAAGTCATCCTACTTGGCTCCAGCTTCCCTAAATGTCCAAAACCACTTCAACAACCCCTTCACAGCCCTCTGGATAATACTTTTAGTAACACTGCACCTCCTCCTAATCTCCAAACTATGAATTGTCTGCATAATATTTACACAACACATTCCCCTTAGACACAACATCTTCACTGCCTCCAGCCTCTTTACTGCAACAACCACAACTCATGATTCACACCCATAGAAGAGCATTGGTACCACTATACTCTCATACATTTATTAAAAAAACTAGGTTAGAAGAACTGATAATGATTATGTGGAAATTGCTAGGGTATAAACATACATCTGTCAATGTAAATGCCAAAGGAACTAAAAATTACCAATATAGGTGGGGAAGCACTATAGTCGACTATGAGCTACTGTACTCCAAATCAATGCACTATGGTATCAGAGGCTACTCCCTCAACTACCTAAAGTCATACCTTAGTAACAGAACTCAATATGTGTATGCAAATGATGCAAACTCCTCCACCCAACCAATCACAGTAGGAGTCCCACAAGGAAGCGTCCTTGGACCACTCCTCTTTCTCATCTACATCAATGATCTACCGAATGCATCACAGCTACTCAAACCCATATTATTTGCAGATGACACTACATATGTATTTTCCCACCCAAACACAGTCATACTAGCAAACACAGTCAATGCTGAATTACAGAAAATATCTGCCTGGATGATGACTAACAAACTTACCTTGAACACTGATAAAACCTATTTCATTCAGTTTGGAAACAAAGCTGCAAATGATCCAATTAACATTATGCTAAATGAATCATCAGTCACAAGACTCACAGAGGGAAAATTCCTAGATATCAACCCTGACAGTAGCCTTAAGTTCCGGACACACATACAACAAATCACCAAGAAAATCTCCAAGACTGTAGGCATACTATCAAAGATAAGGTAATACGTTCCACAATCAGCTCTCCTGGCACTGTACCATTCACTCGTATACCCTTAACTTACATAAGGAATTTGTGCATGGGGATCAACAACATCCAATCACCTAAAACCCCTAATAACCCAGCAAAAGGCAGCAGTAAGAATGATAACAAATTCCCACTCCTGCCAGCATACTCCACCAATTTTCAAAAGTCTGAATCTCCTTACCATTAAGAACATCCATACTTATTCATGTGCCTACTACATACACAGAACAATACACGCAAATATAAACCTCCCACTCAAACTTCTCCTCACCAACCTAAACAGGACAAATGACCCCAACACAAGACACAGATCTCTTTTTGATATACCTCATGTCCATATCACACAGTGTTAAAACTCTATGCACATAAAGGGCCCCAAAATATGGAATTCATTACCAGAAGATAATAAAGTAACCCAGTCTGAAAATCAATTTAAGACTCTTCTCAAAAGCCACTTAATCATCCTAGACTAAATGCTAAATACTCAGTGTACATTTACTCACCTATGTACTCCCACATCATAACTGAAACAATCACATTGAACCTTTTATCCATTGTTGACAGGAATATAATTGAATCATTGTTTTTCACAAAAGCATTTTAGAATATAAATACGTATATCTTTGTATTATACAAATTTTGATTCATTTATAATTAATATTCTACTGTACAACTATGAAATAATTACTTTCCTACTGTACAACTATGATATACTATTTCTTAGTATTAAGTAGACTAAGTCAATAATGTTAAGTTGGCCCATAATGCCAAGGCATAATAGAGGCTCTCTTTGTATTGCAACCAACTATTGTATATACACAATCTCAATGTACTGTTTGCAAAGACATTAAATAAATAAAATAAATAAATTAAAATAAAATAAAATACATTCCCTTTTCTGCCTCCATGGATAACATTCTTTGTGGCTTTGGAAAAGTTCCTGGAGATTAAGGAGGGAGTTTAAGCTCACAAAACCACCCAGAAGCAGTGGCACTTCTAAGAATCTTCATTGTAGTGAATAAGACCATCTGGGTAAGTAGCAAAATCCAAATAGCAATTCACATGTCTCAAAGAGTAAGACAGTGTTGTCTAGAATATGAATGGAAGTTGTGAAGAATACAGCCTCTCCTCGCTTAACGACGGAGTTCCGTTTCTAAGACCACGTTGGTAAACGAATTCGTCGCTAAGCAAGGAGCATACTATAATGGCAGTGGGTTTGTGTCAATCATTTTTTATATTATTTTAATGTCACATTTGCACCATTTATAACATTTTTAGTATTTTTAAATGTTTATACAGTAGTGCACTGTATAATGCAATAGACAGAATAGAGGAAATCCACTCTATTATACATTATTTAGAAATGCATACTGGTCAGAGAATCTGTCGTAAGTCCAAGTTGTTGGTAAACGAGTACATACTTGCTAAGTGAGGAGAGGCTGTATTTAAACAGAGGCCTACTAATGTTTAATATATACCATATTTTCCAGCAGATAAGGTGTAAAGTAAAAGGACACAAGTGCAACTAATGTGACATTTTTATTGTGGCAACGTTTCGCTCTCCAGGAGCTTTATCAAGCCGTTACAAACAATACATGGACACAGAGGGTATATATAGGCTCAGAGTGAGGTGCAATACTAGTGGTAGTAGTAGTAGTGACATAAGTTGTAGTAGTAGTAATACAATATGTTAGAACAATTAACTTGCACATATTGTATTACTACCACTACTACAACTTACATCACTACTACTACTACTAGTATTGCACCTCACTCTGAGCCCATATATACCCTCTGTGTCCATGTACTGTTTGTAACGGCTTGACAAAGCTCCTGGAGAGTGAAACGTTGCCACAATAAAAATGTCACATTAATTGCACTTGTGTCCTTTTACTTTACATATTGTCGGTAATTCTACCAACTTTATTACAGCATATAAGGTGTTCCTTTTTTCTCCGCAAAAATTTTGAAAATCCCCCTGTGCCTTCTATGCTTAACTCTTTGACTGTCGCGGCCGTATATATACGTCTTACGAGGTACCGTGTTTGACGTACATATACTCATAAATTCTAGCAGCTTCAAATCAAGCAGGAGAAAGTTGGTAAGCCCACAGGTGAGAGAATGGGTCTGTGTGGTCAGTGTGCACCATATAAAAAAAATCCTGGAGCACGCAGTGCATAATGAGAAAAAAAAAACTCCGACCGTTTTTTTAATTAAAATGCCGACTTTGTGGTCTATTTTCGTATAGTATTTATGGTTGTATTCTCGTTTTCTTGGTCTCATTTGATAGAATGGAAAACATATTATAGAAATAGAGGTGATTTTGATTGATTTTACTATAAAAAGAACCTAGAAATAGAGCTCAAAGTAGGGGAAATGTTTGATTTTTGCCAATGTTCAAAAGTAAACAAATGATGTCATTGTCCAATAAGTGTCCAACTAGCCATTCTAATATGCAGTCATGAATGGGTTGATGTTATTTATACAATTATTACAGTATTGGAGTAGTCTGCATAATAGTAAGTCTTCTATTTTTTGTTTGAATAAAAATTCAAAATAGAAAGCAAGAGTAATATCAGAGGAGCCTGGAGGCGTGACTGATGAACAAAGAAAATGTTATTTTAGAGCCAGGAATGTCTGCATTGTTCATTCTGAACCTTATTTTGAAATTGTCATATTTTTTAGTTTTCATGAAATTGGCCAAATTGCAAATTTATGACCACATTATTAGGTAGTTGAAATCGGTAAATGGGCAGTTTCTTGTACTCAGTCGATAGAAAAAATGGAGTTCTAAAGAAATAGCTATGAGTTTGGGCGACTGGAACAATGAAATTAGCCGAAAATAGGGCTCAAAGTGGGTGAAATCGCCGATTTGTAAACAGCGCCGAGGTCGCTAACTTCGCAAGAGCATAATTCCGTCACTTTTCCATCAAATTTCGTTTTTTTGGTGTCATTACAATCAGGAAAAGATTCTCTATCATTTCATAAGAAAAAATAATTTTTTTTTTAAATTTTGCGACGCCAGGAGACACCTCAGGATTGGGGGTTGCGACAGTCAAAGGGTTCAGGTCAGGGTCAAGGGTAGAAAGCCTACCCTTGATTTAGGATTTAGCATAAAGTAAGAGGGTAGATAACCCTTGAATACGATTACTGATTTACTGTTAAGATACTTCTGCCATGCACCTTATATGCCGGAAACTACAGTACAGTGGTCCCTCAATAATCGTCCGGCCTGAAAGTCGTCCATTTCGGAAATAGTACTGTTTTTTCATCTAAATATTGGCTCACAAATGGTCCGGTAACTCGCTAATAGTCCTTCGTCCCGGATGCGTACTCATGCTCTGAGCCGCCTGGGCCTTCACTTCCCAGCCAGTGTGCCATTATTTACCAGTGAGCGACGGTCCCCTCACATGCTCCAGTGAAATATTTCATAATATTCCATTTATTTTAGTGCTTACAAGTTATTTAAGTGCTAAATAAGCTACTATGGCTCCAAAGAAAGCTCCTAGTGCCAAGCCTTTGGTAAAGAAGGTGAGAAATACGATTGAATTTAAGAAAAACATCATTGAACAATATGATAGTGGCGTAAGTGTGGGCGAACTGGCCAGGATGTATAACAAATCCCGTACAACCATATCTTCCATCATAGCCAAGAAAAAGGAAATCAAGGATGCTGTTGTTGCAAAGGGGGTAAATATGCTGACAAAAATGAGATCACCAGTACTCGAAGATGTTGAGAAGTTATTATTGGTGTGGATAAATGAGAAACAATTAGCAGGAGATAGTCTTATGACGTCACTTATTTGTGAAAAGGCTAGGCAGTTGCATGACGATTTGGTAAAGAAATTGCCTGCAACTAGTGATGATGTGAGTGAATTTAAGGTCAGCAAAGACTGGTTTGAGAGATTTAAGAAGCGTACTGGCATACACAGTGTGGTAAGGCATGGTGAGGCTGACAGTTCGGACCACAAGGCGGCTGAATTTTTTTTTTTTTTATTATTTTTTTATTATCACACTGGCCGATTCCCACCAAGGCAGGGTGACCCGAAAAAGAAAAACTTTCACCATCATTCACTCCATCACTGTCTTGCCAAAAGGTTGCTTTACACTACAGTTTTTAAACTGCAACATTAACACCCCTCCTTCAGAGTGCAGGCACTCTACTTCCCATCTCCAGGACTCAAGTCCAGCCTGCCGGTTTCCCTGAACCCCTTCATAAATGTTACTTTGTTCACACTCCAACAGTACGTCAAGTATTAAAAACCATTTGTCTCCATTCACTCCTATCAAACATGCTCACGCATGCCTGCTGGAAGTCCAAGCCCCTTGCACACAAAACCTCCTTTACCCCCTCCCTCCAACCTTTCCTAGGCCGACCCCTACCTCGCCTTCCTTCCACTACAGACTGATACACTCTTGAAGTCATTCTGTTTCGCTCCATTCTCTCTACATGTCCAAACCACCTCAAAAACCCTCCCTCAGCCCTCTGGACAACAGTTTTGGTAATCCCGCACCTCCTCCCAACTTCCAAACTACGAATTCTCTGCATTATATTCACACCACACATTGCCCTCAGACATGACATCTCCACTGCCTCCAGCCTTCTCCTCGCTGCAACATTCATCACCCATGGTTCACACCCATATAAGAGCGTTGGTAAAACTATACTCTCATACATTCCCTCTTTGCCTCCAAGGACAAAGTTCTTTGTCTCCACAGACTCCTAAGTGCACCACTCACCCTTTTCCCCTCATCAATTCTATGATTCACCTCATCTTTCATAGACCCATCTGCTGACACATCCACTCCTAAATATCTGAATACATTCACCTCCTCCATACTCACTCCCTCCAATCTGATATCCAATCTTTCATCGCCTAATCTTTTTATCCTCATAACCTTACTCTTTCCTGTATTCACTTTTAATTTTCTTCTTTTGCATACCCTACCATATTCATCCACCAATCTCTGCAACTTCTCTTCAGAATCTCCCAAGAGACCAATGTCATCAGCAAAGAGCAACTGTGACAACTCCCACTTTATGTGTGATTCTTTATCTTTTAACTCCACGCCTCTTGCCAAGACCCTCGCATTTACTTCTCTTACAACCCCATCTATAAATATATTAAACAACCATGGTGACATCACACATCCTTGTCTAAGGCCTACTTTTACTGGGAAATAATTTCCCTCTTTCCTACATACTCTAACTTGAGCCTCACTATCCTCGTAAAAACTCTTCACTGCTTTCAGTAACCTACCTCCTACACCATACACCTGCAACATCTGCCACATTGCCCCCCTATCCACCCTGTCATACGCCTTTTCCAAATCCATAAATGCCACAAAGACCTCTTTAGCCTTATCTAAATACTGTTCACTTATATGTTTCACTGTAAACACCTGGTCCACACACCCCCTACCTTTCCTAAAGCCTCCTTGTTCATCTGCTATCCTATTCTCCGTCTTACTCTTAATTCTTTCAATAATAACTCTCCCATACACTTTACCAGGTATACTCAACAGACTTATCCCCCTATAATTTTTGCACTCTCTTTTGTCCCCTTTGCCTTTATACAAAGGAACTATGCATGCTCTCTGTCAATCCCTAGGTACCTTACCCTCTTCCATACATTTATTAAATAACTGCACCAACCACTCCAAAACTATATCCCCACCTGCTTTTAACATTTCTATCTTTATCCCATCAATCCCAGCTGCCTTACCCCCTTTCATTTTACCTACTGCCTCACGAACTTCCCCCCCCCCACTCACAATTGGCTCTTCCTCACTCCTACAAGATGTTATTCCTCCTTGCCCTACACACGAAATCACAGCTTCCCTATCTTCATCAACATTTAACAATTCCTCAAAATATTCCCTCCATCTTCCCAATACCTCTAACTCTCCATTTAATAACTCTCCTCTCCTATTTTTAACTGACAAATCCATTTGTTCTCTAGGCTTCCTTAACTTGTTAATCTCACTCCAAAACTTTTTCTTATTTTCAACAAAATTTGTTTATAACATCTCACCCACTCTCTCATTTGCTCTCTTTTTACATTGCTTCACCACTCTCTTAACCTCTCTCTTTTTCTCCATATACTCTTCCCTCCTTGCATCACTTCTACTTTGTAAAAACTTCTCATATGCTAACTTTTTCTCCCTTACTACTCTCTTTACATCATCATTCCACCAATCGCTCCTCTTCCCTCCCGCACCCACTTTCCTGTAACCACAAACTTCTGCTGAACACTCTAACACTACATTTTTAAACCTACTCCATACCTCTTCGACCCCATTGCCTATGCTCTCATTAGCCCATCTATCCTCCAATAGCTGTTTATATCTTACCCTAACTGCCTCCTCTTTTAGTTTATAAACCTTCACCTCTCTCTTCCCTGATGCTTCTATTCTCCTTGTATCCCATCTACCTTTTACTCTCAGTGTAGCTACAACTAGAAAGTGATCTGATATATCTGTGGCCCCTCTATAAACATGTACATCCTGAAGTCTACTCAACAGTCTTTTATCTACCAACACATAATCCAAGACATTAATTAGCATGTGCGTATTCTTATAATAATACCTCTTGCTTATCATTTGGAATTTTTATTCACACAAAAAATAAAAGATTTATTGTTATGCAGATTACTGCATTATTGTAATAATTGTATAAACAATGTCGACACATTTGTGACTGTGTATTAGATTGCCCAGTTGGACACTTATTGGACAGTGACGTCATTTATTTACTCTTGAATATTGGCAACAATCAAACATTTCTGCTACTTTGAGCTCAATTTCAAGGTACTTTTCATTGTGAAATTAATGAAAATCATCTCCATTTCTGTAACATATCTCCCATTCTATGAAATGAGACCAAAAAAACGAGAATACAACCATAAAAAACATAGGAAAATATACCGTTAAGGGGCGGCTAATGGCTGAGAAGTGAACTCCGTTATTTATGGTCCCATTTCTTTCAATTTGGTATACGTTAAGAAGCATCTTTCCATCATACATTGCCAAAGTTTCAATAAGATAGTCCAACAAACAAACGAAATCCAATTCCCTAGATCAAGAGCAAGAGTCCCTCACCAGCATCAAGGAACCTCCCTTGAGACCCGCTCACATCTGGAAATTTTGCTCGCTTCTAGCAGAAAAAAATTGACCGAGCAACTGCTCATACCTGGAAAAACTCGCACGTGGATGCACTCGTAAGTAGAGGCTCCACTGTATATCCCAACCTATTTTGCAAGGCAATGTCTACCTTCCACCATGGTAGGTGACCCAAAAAAAGAGGAAATACATTCACTGTCACTCATTCAACAGCAATCTTGACAAAAGCTTGCCAATATCACAGTTCAGATGATCCACCAAACTGCAACATCCTCACTCCTCCTCCAGAGTGCAGGCAGGATAAAAATAACATGTACTCTTGTGCATGACACCATCCTGTATTAATTAAACATCCTATTCACAAGACCTACAATTTGTTACATTTACCTCTTTTAATGAATGTAGAAGAAGATATTGTCTTTTGGGGTTAGCCTCTATTTCTGTTAAGACAAACGGAAGATATTCCTGCAAGTTGCCGCAGCTTAAGTGACCAAGGGCGTAAGAAGCTGCAGATTTGACTTCCTCAGAAGGAGAACTGAATGATGCCACCACAGCATCCTTCAGTTGTGGGATGCCACTAAGATCACTGTAACAAAAAAATACACTTAGTATAGTCTAAGTATATTTGGCATACATATTTATGAACTCTAAATAAAATAAAACACTCCCCAAAAATGGTTAAATGTTAATGGTTTCAAGGATCTTCGTCCCCACTGCAATAATGTTGGCAGAATTTCCGACAGTATGTTAAGTAAAGGGACACAAGTGCAACTAATGTGACATTGTAGCAACTTTCACTCTCCAGGAGCTTTGTCAAGCTGTCATAAACAATACAGGGACACAGAGGGTATATATAGGTACAGAGTGAGGTGCAAAACATAATATAATCATTGAACCAATCAAAAAAGGGGTTTATACTATCCCCTGTGGAGACTGTGACAAAATATATGTAGGTGAAACAAGAAACCTTGAAACACATCTCAATAAACATATTATTGCAAGTAGGAGCGATAACTTGAACAATGCCTGCATGCAACACTGGAATTCTGCCAGACACCTGATAAAATTCAATGACACCTGCCTAGTGATTAAAGAATTTAATTTTCGTTGACATAAATGCCTTGAATCATCATCATTAATCGCTATTTCTAACAAAAAAAAAAAAAAAAAAAAAAAAAAAAAAGCCAGCTTCATCTCTGAAGTATTGGCAAGAATTCTCCTCACTGCAATAAACCCTGCCATCACACAGCTGCTACCACTACTACTACTACTACCACCACCACAAGCATTACTACTACTACCACCAATACTACCTACAATGACACCTACTCTGTACCTATACACACCTCTCTGTGCCCATGTATTGTCTGTAAAGGCTTGACAAAGCTCCTGGAGAGCAAAACACTCCCACAATAAAGGTCACATTAGCTGCACTTGCATCCTTTTCCTTAACATGTACAAAAGCGTTTACAATACTCCATTATAAATTTGTACTGTACTGCTTTCAAATCCACAAGTTTTTTACCAAATTGGCAGCTCGCCAAGACAGGATGGCCAAAGAAGAAACATATTCATTATTATCCATTCAACATCTGTCTTGCCCTAAGTGTCCAGACATCAAGAAACTCTTCAAATAGAAACATCTCTGCCCATCCCTCAAGTAAAAGCACTGCACCTCCATGACTTCTGTATTTACAAATTCAGCATGTTTTAATAGCCACTGTTTGTGCCTGGGTTCTGAAACTGTATTTTGCTTATCACTATGGCTTTATCCTCTAGTCAAGCACCCAGTAATGTTTATAATTTTAAGCTTGGTGTAGGTGAATTTACCATCCAAGAGGTCACATTCCTTGGGAATACATATAGAGGGAGCTCATATTACCCTTGCATACATTATTACACATACAGTACATATTACATTTTTTTAAGTTATGACATGTTGGTCAGGTCTGAAATTATGCATGCAAAACATTAAACTTAAACTTGTTTATAAAAAAAGCAGCAGAAATGAAATATGTTACCCGTCAGCAATTTTCTGCATGTGGTACACAGTTTTTTCCAGGCAATTTTAAAATTATCAGTTTACAACAACATTTAATGTATACCTCAATACTGCTAAGTAATAAAAAGAGTAGGGATTTGTTGAAGAGAAATGGAAAAATGGACACAAATGCAGCAAAATGCGATCCATTATTGATTACATTTCTCCCACACAATGGGCTTTAAGCCACAAACAGAACTACCTGAACAGAAAGTACACAAGTACATATAGGGAGCACGTACTCCCTGTTTTTGTTTTCCATGGTGTTGGTATTTTATACCATTTATCTCCACTGATGAAAACAGAAAAATGAAAAAGAATGAAAATAATTTACACCATCTTCCCTAATTACTGCATTTCTACTTACAGTCAAACATAATACTGTATTCAATAATAACCCACATGGAGACAGAAACTGTCTCCATGTGGATTGTTATAGAGCAGTGAAAAGTGTTCATTATAATTTAGTTATTCACATAACACTGTATAAACCCTCTTAACACACATTTCAGATCTCACCACACAATGCCTAAGAATGCAATAAGCTTCATTTAATGAGGAACCACCTGTTAAAACCAGACTTACATATGTTTCCCAATTTCTCCAATGGCAAGAAGTGAGAAGGACTGAACTGTCGGTGACCGAGGATTCGTGACGTCCATTAGAAATCTGTCAACAACACCAACAGCCTCACTGGGATGCGTCAAGGTCAGAGCAGCCACACACTTTGCCATGGAGTGGTAAGCCTGAGAAAAATCTGGCCAGTAAATACCTTGGAAATGCTATTACCTGCCATACCTAGACTTTTGAATCAGATTTATTCTATTAATTTTACATGACTTAATATATTTTTTCAGTGCACTGGCTGTCTCCCATCGAGGCGAGGCGATCGAAAAAGAAAAACGAAAGTGTTTCTGTTTTCTTTTCATTTATGCAGTAGAAGGGGTTAATAGTCCCTTGCTCCCGGCATTTTAGTCACCTCTTACTACACACATGGCTTACAGAAGGATAAAAATGTAGAGTAAATATTTAAGTAAAGTTCAACTGTGCTAATCCAGCTTAGGTTAGGTTAGGTAAGGTTCGTCATGAAACAGGACAAATGTTTCCTGACGTGGGTCTTAGTCAGATGATGGCCCACCTTTGGAGCTTTTGGTCATCTGACCGAGGCCTTCTGCTGGCTTACAATTATTTCTTAAAAATTTTCCATCCTTCCACTAATCCATAATGATATCTATCCAGCAAATAATGTCCCCTAACTGTTGTGTACATATCTGTTATATTATACAATGGAACCTTAAATATCTAACTGCTCCCAACTCAACCAGTAATGTAAGTGTATTTTTGTAAGTGCTTTTATAAGTATATTTTTGAGGGTCTGAAATTAATTAATCTAATTTACATTATTCCTGATGGGAATAAATTCGTTCAGCAATGGCACTCGAACAGCCTTCTGGAACAAAGAAAGTTCGATATTTGAGGTTCCACTGTATTTATTAATAATTTCAGAAATCATCACCTTTGCAGTCTGGTCTCAGAGCAGACCTAAACTGGATAAAAAATATATGGTATTAAGAACTATTTAAAAACACTTAGGAAAGTAAAGGTAAATGTATATTAAATGTTAGTAGTAGTTTGTAAAATTTGCCTACTATCTTACTTAATCATAAGAAAGAAAAGACCATATGACAGGATGGTAGTACCTCAAAGGATAGTTGCTGTGTACTAACCCATTGCTGTTGAAGAAAGACAATAGATAGCCAGAGTTTTGAGCACAACAAACAGCCCCACTACATTTGACTACAGTACATTATCATATGATTTAATCTTCAGAACATTTGTGACTTGATCTGCCCTTGGCTACCTCCTCACGTCCATTTGGTCTGATGTAACTTATGGCTTTCTTCCATTTTCTTCCTCAACTGCAAATTGATAACAGTCCACGACAGACCAAAATATTATCTCACTTCTATTTAATTGTGAATATTGTTAAAACTGGGAAAGAACAAATATAATTTGAAACAAACTCTGTGGATAGTTTCCAATGAACAGCTGTTTAATACACCAAGATTTCACATTATGGTGAATGTGATGACTGTAAGCAAGACATCATGTAAGCTCAAACCTGTTCTAGGTTATATCTTTACCCTTGATATACCACTGATGAGTTCTGACTCACGAAATCGTAATGACACGATTGCAAACAAACCATACCACGGACGGGATTGAACCCGCGGTATGGTTTGATGAGTTCTGAGTCTTTCTACTCCCAGACAAGCCCAGCCATGGGCCAGGCTTGTCTGGTGCTTGCCTGGTCAAGCAGGCTGTTGCAACCCAACACTTTTACACCTGCAGGATGCAGGTGCGGAAGGTATGGAGATGCCACCCAGCATATGCTGATTCAAGTCCATATGACACTTTGCTTATACCAACAGTTTGATGCTTAAAGTTGCAGCATACAAAGCTTCTACATTGGTTGTGGTTGTGCAGTATGTATATGTACTCTAAGAAAGTGATGCTTTACCAAATGGTACAAATCAATGAAGCAAACCATGGAACAGGAGGGGGTTTGAACCCTTGGCAAATGTCCTAAAACCCCAAGCCAGTAAGCCAGTGGGCCAGCTGGTTCTATGATTCATCCAGCTAAGATGAATTTTACTTGAGCCAGCTGGACAAGTGGCTTACTGGCCTGGAGTTTTAAGACTCGCTCATCATGGGTTCAAACCCCACCAGTTCCATGGTTAGTTTGCAATCGTGTTTTACAATTTCAAGAGTCAAAATGAAACAAAACGCCAAGCTTACATGCTGTCTATAAACTTTAAAAATATATATTTTCATCTAAGCTGTCGTAACTGAGCACTTTTGCAAAGACAGTGATTATGTACGAGTGATGGTGAAAGTGATGAATCAGGTTGAAAGTTTTGTTTTCTTTCTGGGTCATCCTGCCTCAGTGGGTAATGGCTGACATGTTAAAAAAAAACAAATCATATAGTGAAATATAATTTCTTTTAATTTCATACTGAAAAATTAGCAATAAGTACTCTTAAGAACCTATATCCAAAATAATAACAGTAATAATTCAGGGAAACCGGTTATTTTCATATAGTCGGACTTGAGTCCTGGAAATGGGAAGTACAATGCCTGCACTTTAAAGGAGAGGTTTGGGATATTGGCAGTTTGGAGGGATATGTTGTGTATCTTTATACGTATATGCTTCTAAACTGTTGTATTCTGAGCACCTCTGCAAAAGCAGTGATAATGTGTGAGTGTGGTGAAAGTGTTGAATGATGATGAAAGTATTTTCTTTTTGGGGATTTTCTTTCTTTTTTTTTGGGTCACCCTGCCTCGGTGGGAGACGGCCGACTTGTTGAAAAAAAAAAAAAAAAAAAAAAAATAATACTGCACTAGAATCCTTCCTCCATAAGCCATGCCTGTCGTAAGAGGCAACTAAAATGCCAGGAGAAACTGGCTATTAACCTCTTCTTCTGTTTATATTACTAAATGTGAAAAGAAGTTCCTTCTGTTACAAGTCACTTTGCCTCGGTGGGAGATAGCCAGAATATTTAAAAAAATATTGCACTGCATTTTTCTACCTGCTTGTGTATATTAGCAGCCTGAGGTGAGACGAGAGGTGCAAGGAGGTGGTTGAGGATGTCCTGGTAGCCAAGACCAGGAAGCCCAGCACGTACAACAGATTCAAACAGATCCTGCATGGCTTTCAATGCTCCCCCTGAAAAAACATTGTAAAGTCAGTTTAACCCTTAAACTGTCCAAACGTAGATCTACATCCACGTGCGGGGGGCTCCAAACGTAGCTCTACGTTTTTTTTACATGCTTTCAAATGGGGAAAATCAAGGTCGGAGTGCTATACACCTGAACATAGATCTTTTTTGGACAGTTTAAGGCTTAAAAGAACAATAACTATTATTAAAAAAAAGTTACTGTCACTATTTTGAACCAGGTTATTGTATATAAATCCTGACAGTTCACTACACAGTGGCTTCATCTGTCCAATACAAAGAGGAATGATGAAGATCAGAAGAAGTTTGAGGTAATCAGTCCCTCAGCCTGGTGTTGACACAATCAGTCCATCAACTGACCACATCGATTCAAGGTTGAGGGACTGATTACCTCATTCTCCTCCTGTTCTTCAAGATTCTCCTTTGTATGGACTGATGAAGCCACTGTGTGGTGAAACGTTTCCTCAATAAAGATACCCAAGAGTTGCACATGTGTCTAATTTATCAACATGTCAGTTCTCTGAACCATTCATCTACAAACTTTTTCAAGACTGATGGACTGATTACATCAACTCCAGGCTGAGGGACTGATTACCTCAGACTCCTTCTGATCTTCACTATTCTTCTTAGTATTCGACTGATGAGGCCACTGTGTCAAAATATTGCCACAATAAAAACACCTAAGTGCTGCATATGTGTTTAATTTATCAAGTAGATTACTGTACGAGTTGTTAAGTAAAAGGACACAAGTGCGACTAATGTGACATTTTATTGTGGCAACGTTTCGCTCTCCAGGAGCTTCGTAAAGCCATTACAGCTTGACCAAGGTCCTGGAGAACAAAACGTTGCCACAATAAAATGTCACATTAGTTACATTTGTGTACTTTTACTTAACATATTGTCGGTAAGTCTACCAATATTGATACACTGTATGAGTTGCCTAGAGCAATATACTAAATGAACAATTTGAACCCACCATGCATATAGGGAAACAAGGACTCACCTTGAAGTAGAGGAGATCTAACAAGAGCCATAACATCAGGCATGATGAGTTGGAGAAAGTTTGCTAGAGATGATTTGTGAAGCTTGGCAGTGGAGGTGAGAAGTGTGAGGCACAGCTGAGCGATGTGAAGGTCAGACTCGTTGATTAATGGTGGCAACTCTCCTAGTACCTATACAGGTGAATAAAATGTGAAGGTCAGACTCACTGATTAATGGTGGCAACTCTCCTAGTACCTATACAGGTGAATAAAATGTGAAGGTCAGACTCATTGATTAATGGTGGCAACTCTCCTAGTACCTATACAGGTGAATAAAATGTGAAGGTCAGACTCGTTGATTAATGGTGGCAACTCTCCTAGTACCTATACAGGTGAATAAAATGTGAAGGTCAGACTCACTGATTAATGGTGGCAACTCTCCTAGTACCTATACAGGTGAATAAAATGTGAAGGTCAGACTCACTGATTAATGGTGGCAACTCTCCTAGTACCTATACAGGTGAATAAAATGTGAAGGTCAGACTCGTTGATTAATGGTGGCAACTCTCCTAGTACCTATACAGGTGAATAAAATGTGAAGGTCAGACTCGTTGATTAATGGTGGCAACTCTCCGAGTACCTATACAGATGAATAAAATGTGAAGGTCAGACTCGTTGATTAATGGTGGCAACTCTCCGAGTACCTATACAGGCGAATAAAATGTGATGCGTAAACTCAACACTGACAAAAGAATATACTCTAACTGCTTCTATGTTGTATCAATGACATTCTAAAGAACAGTACATTTTAAAGAACAAAAATTTTTTTTACGATTTTTATTACAAAAGGGGTAAATCCTCATAACATAATATGTCATTTTGTTAAAATTTTTATACTACATTGTGCAAAAGTATACTATAAAAAAGACATAAAAGAGCTAATGGATAGAAAACTATTAAAAGTAAAGAATATCCAAGAGAGACATCCCACCTTTTAAATATTTTCAAAACTATAATACAATAGAACACTAGTATCACCGTTCTAACATTTTTTTTTATCAACAAGTCGGTCGTCTCCCACCGAGGCAGGGTGACCCAAAAAAAGAAAACCCTCAAAAAGAAAATACTTTCATCATCATTCAAACACTTTCACCTCACTCACACATAATCACTGTTTTTGCAGAGGTGCTCAGAACACAACAGTTTAGGGCACCTCTGCAAAAACAGTGATTATGTGTGAGTGAGGTGAAAGTGTTGAATGATGATGGAAGTATTTTCTTTTTGGGGATTTTCTTTCTTTTTGGGTCACCCTGCCTCGGTGGGAGACGCCCGACTTGTTAAAAAAAAATATATAATGGCAGTTTAATAATCAAAATATATAAAGTCCTCCACATTTATTAAGGCAATTTTTCATTCTCATGTAAGCTAAATATACTTTCACACATTCTTATGAGGGAAAAAGAGTGAGTGGTGCACTTAGGAGTCTGTGGAGACAAAGAACTTTGTCCTTGGAGACAAAGAGGGAATGTATGAGAGTATAGTTTTACCAACGCTCTTATATGGGTGTGAAGCGTGGGTGATGAATGTTGCAGCGAGGAGAAGGCTGGAGGCAGTGGAGATGTCATGTCTGAGGGCAATGTGTGGTGTGAATATAATGCAGAGAATTCGTAGTTTGGAAGTTAGGAGGAGGTGCGGGATTACCAAAACTGTTGTCCAGAGGGCTGAGGAAGGGTTGTTGAGGTGGTTCGGACATGTGGAGAGAATGGAGCGAAACAGAATAACTTCAAGAGTGTATCAGTCTGTAGTGGAAGGAAGGCGGGGTAGGGGCCGGCCTAGGAAAGGTTGGAGGGAGGGGGTAAAGGAGGTTTTGTGTGCGAGGGGCTTGGACTTCCAGCAGGCATGCGTGAGCGTGTTTGATAGGAGTGAATGGAGACAAATGGCTTTTAATACTTGACGTGCTGTTGGAGTGTGAGAAAAGTAACATTTATGAAGGGGTTCAGGGAAACCGGCAGCCGGACTTGAGTCCTGGAGATGGGAAGTAGAGTGCCTGCACTCTGAAGGAGGGGTGTTAATGTTGCAGTTTAAAAACTGTAGTGTAAAGCACCCTTCTGGCAAGACAGTGATGGAGTGAATGATGGTGAAAGTTTTTCTTTTTCGGGGCACCCTGCCTTGGTGGGAATCAGCCAGTGTGATAAAAAAAAAAAAAAAAAAAAAATTCTTATGCTTTGTCACCTACCATAAAAAACATCATGACCAGACATAAAAAGTCATAAATTATGGCCAAACATCAAATACTTTCTCTTTTTACCTTATCAAGCATTTGAGGACTGAGAGCTGTAGAGTAATTAGTGACTAGTGTATCTAGGAGTGTCAGTGTTGCCAGCTTCAATGCTCTCTGGTTTTTGCGAAGGAAGGAGGCTAATACTGGCAGAGCGTCGCCAAGGATGGGTCGCAGGTCAATTCTGAGAGGAGAAGCTGCCACTTTGGTGAGTGCCTTAACCGTGGTAAGGCGTGTGATCTCGTTCCTTAGTCGGTCCAAGAAGATAGGTAGACAAGTCCCAAGTTCGCCCTGAGAAAGAATTAAGAGATCTATAAGTCAAAGATTGTATCTGCTGCCATCCCATATTTTAAGAGTTCACTCAAAATCCACAGAACTCTGAGTTATACCTTCAGGCAACCCCACACCACCTTCTAAATTCTATGCTCCAAATACTCTTTATGATATTTGCCCTACACGTTGTTCATAATACGAAATGTACAAGGAGAAACTTTCGTTTTTTCCTATTGGGCCACCCCACCTCGGTGGGGTGGCCCAATTCACAAACATGACATCTCCCTTGTCTCCACATTTCTATGTGCTGCAATATTTAAAGCCCTATATAATAAAGCCCTATATAAAAGTAATTACACTATATCTTACTCACTCTCGTCTCAGATGTGTAAAATATATGTCTACATGGACGATCCTTTATGTGTAGTGTATACTGAATGTGTTAGTGGCAAGATTTACCCATCATCTACTGAATTAAGTATCAGTGGCAAGATTTACCCATCATCTACTGAATGTAAGTGCTAGAAGACTTACCTATTTAGGTAAGTTCTTGTTTTTCACTCATAAGGGAAGACAGCAGTGCCTTCTAGGTAGTTGCTCTCTACTATTTTTAAGTGCATGAAAGATTTCTTTTCTTTCAACGCACCAATCGTATCCCACCAATGCATGAAAAGCTATTGGCATTGAAAATAAAAAGGGGCACCAAAGAGCCACAACAACAATACTGGCACCCAGATAATGCATGCACATATTCTTACCTGCAGATGATCACCAAGGTGGGAGATGATCTGTCCCATGCAAGCAATAGCACGTTCCTTCACCTCCTGGTCCAGATCTGCAGCTCTTAATCTTGCCAGCGTACAGTGATACAGGTCACCAGTGTATGGAGTGAAGTCAAATGATGAAGCCAAGTCTAGGTGAAAAATTAAATATGAGAAAAATGACAATACAGCAGTTGAAATAACTCAAAACTAATGCAAAAAATTAAGCTGAAATTTTGAAAATATTTCCTTCTATCATACCATCTTCAAGCTTCTAAATCCCCTCTTTTCTACCTATCTGATTGTTGTTGATTCCAGAGTCAACACTACCATGACAAGGTCCTGGAACCAGGCTCCTATACATAACATTCACATCACACAATGTCCTCAGATTTCTAAATTCACTGTAACAAGACCATAAATCACATCGCACTTAAGATATCTAGCAGACTGTTGAGTGTGCAAAATCAGATTGGAGACAAGTGATTTTTACTGGTAATGTGCTAATGGAGTGAGAGCAAGGTAACATCTGTGAAAGAATTCATGGAAATGGGTGAACTGGACTTGAGTCCTGGAGGTGGGTGCAAAGTACAGTACCTGCACTCTGAAGAGGGGAGTGAATGTAGCAGCTTGGATGGTTATTTGAATTATACTGTCCGCACACTTCTGACAAGAATTATTAAATGAATGATAGTGGATGTTTCCTTTTTATTTGGAAAGGGTCACCCTGCTGCCATGAGAGACAGCCAATGTGTTCAAAAATAAAAAACTACAATTACAGTGGACCCCCGGTTAACGAACTTTTTTCATTCCAGTAGTATGTTCAGGTGCCAGTACTGACCGAATTTTTTCCCATAAGGAATATTGTGAAGTAGATTAGTCCATTTCAGACCCCCAAACATACACGTACAAACGCACTTACATAAATACACTTACATAATTGGTCGCATTTGGAGGTGATCGTTAAGCAGGGGTCCACTGTATTTCCATCAACCTCTTTGCAATTCTTTTCATTTTTAAAAGAACTTTCTCCTATTTATTTTTCCTAATATTTCATCCCAAAATCAGCCACTCTGTTTGAATGTAAGATAAACAAGCAAGAGTAACAGTAAGGAAAATAGAAGAGACTGTCATTAGAATGCTGTTACATTCCAGTGACATTGCTATCTGCCAATATGTATTGCAACTCAATTCCTTAGAGGTGCATACACTCAGCTATCTACACTCTCAGTGACAGGCCTTAAACTGGGAATGGTACTGCAAGTTAACTGCGATAAAAGAATAGTCTCTCTCTCTCATGTGTGTGAATACTTTCAGGAGCTCTCTCTCTTTTTTTTTACGCAAATCATTCTTATAGGCCAGGGGTCGGCAACCTACAGCCCACGGGCCAGATCCAGCCAACAGGGCCATAGCTCAAATGATGTTTAATATGTCAAAGTGTAATATGTATTATTATTATTACCTCTATTTATTAACTATGGCAGAAGGTGTGACAAGCCATCCGCTCAAAGACATGGGCTCTGGCCTGTTATAGGCTAAGAACTTTTCCACCTTTGCCAGAGATTGAACCATACACACTCAGTATGTGAGGTGAGTGCACTGTCATATGAGCCATGGGACCTTTCAAACTAAAATTGCAAATACTGTATAAAATACATGACGTACCTAGAGGTCTGATGACCTTGACGATCTGTTGCAAGACGAGCAATGCCTCGGCTGTTATCTTATAAAATGGATCAGCAACACATGTCACCACTGGAGGAAGCAACTCACTAATGTGAGGGTGAAACACTTCCCCACTGTGATGGATTAAAAGGCAGTGCACAAAGGCCAGAGTATCAATCTTCATGTTGCTGCTGCTGTTTTTATCACTAAAAAAAAAAAAAAAAAAAAAAAAAAAAATTAGATTATACTTTACAATGTAATACTTGCCAAAAACTAGTAATAATGGTAGAATTACCAACAAAAATGTTAGGTAAATGGACAGCTAGTGTGGCATTTTATTGCTACAATTAAATGTCACATTAGCTGCATCTGTGCCCATTGACCTAACATATCAAAAATACATAAATGTAACAATTACAGCAGTTTATCTACAACTTTTTAACAGATTCCACCTTATACTCAGAATTCAATACCATTTTGTATCAAAAATACTGTATTGTAAAATCAAATATCTCATCACGGAACAGGTGAGGCCTGAATGCAAGACAAGCAAGTCCTAAATCTCACAGGCCAGTGTTATTACACTTCGTGAATCGAGTGTGTGGTCCCATGGGCTAGAGCATTGTGTGTCTTTCGCTCACCATGAGATGGGCCAAAGCAGCATGAGTTCAACTCCCTGGCTAGTCGCAGTGTTGTTATTGATCAATACCACTCGTTCATGGGTACAATAATATCGTTCATTTATATACACCTGCAGTAAACTGAAGCAACCCAGATAAAAATTCCTTGTAAGCTTTTAGCAAATGTACTATTCATAGGTGTACTTACCCAAGAGAGAAGTAAAGCACTTATCTATAATATAAACAAATAATTATACGTACTTCAAACTAAACTTAAACGTTTACCTAAAAAAATTTGCAACACTTACCACAGCAAGAAATAAAATACCCAGCACAAATGAAACTGTTGCTGGTGAAAAATAAGACATTTACCCAAACATGTACAGAAACTTGCTAAAGCATGAGCACACACTGGACCAAGTGAGAAACTGAACAGTGGAGCAAGTGAGAAATTGAACACTGGACCAAATAAGAAACTGAACAGTGGACCAAGTGAGAAATTGAAAACACATGCACACAAGTACAGAAATACTTACCCTAGTGTGAAGACAAACAATAAACAGATGTAGGATTCAAGCAAGAATGAATCAACATACTCAAGTTAAACTAGAAGAACTAACCCAGTTGAGAAAAATGCAGAAACTAGCAGGATATTTAAACACTAAGCAACAACTGAAAAACCAAAGCAAGAAAAGTAATGGTGTACTAAGCTAAACATGAAACGAAGCACATACCCAGCAAGAGGTGTAACACTTATCCAAGAGAGAGACTATGAACGATCACCCAAGCAATGACCAATGCTTACCTAAGCAAGACTTGAAGCACCCATGTGAGAAATAGAATAGTGTACTGCCCAAGCAAGTAGCAAGTGCAACATTTACCTAAACAAGGAGCAAATACACTACCAAAGCAAGACCACAAACTGTTCAAGTACAAACCACAGAACAGGTGGGGGCTTGAACTCATGGCAAGTGAGTGGTAAAACTCTAGGCAAGTGCATAAGCCACTGGGCCAGCTGGTTACAATAATATCCCTCCAACTATCTATATTTATACACCATAGGGAGGTATAAACACAAATGCAGTATAATGTGATCCTTTATTGACTACGTTTCGCCCACACAGTGGGCTTTTTCAAGTCACAAACAGAACTACCTGGGGTGGAAGGAACGCGAGTATTTATAGTCCGGTTCAGAATGCTGAGGTCAGGTGAAGAATGTTGCATCTGATGATGTACCGAGTGGGGTTATAGAGTCTAAAAACTTGGGTAGCTTGGAAAGGAGATTGAACAAGTTTGTGAGCAGACCTTCTACTTTCCAAGCTACCCAAGTTTTTAGACTCTATAACCCCACTCGGTACATCATCAGATGCAACATTCTTCACCTGACCTCAGCATTCTGAACCGGACTATAAATACTCGCGTTCCTTCCACCTCAGGTAGTTCTGTTTGTGACTTGAAAAAGCCCACTGTGTGGGCGAAACATAGTCAATAAAGGATCACATTATACTGCATTTGTGTTTATATTTCCATTGTGTCGGTATTTTATACCATTTATTTACACCATAGGGAGGTTAGCATGGGCCCCACTATGATCACAAATGCAAGGTTTTACAAATGAATCTCCTAACAGCCTGGCTATGCTGAGTTCTAACCCCACCAGTACCGTGGTTTGTTTGCAATCTTATTACAGTTCCGTGAGTCACTTTAAGTACAACTCTGAACACTTACCCCAGTGAGAACTGAATGCCAGGAATAAGTACTGGGATGTGATGCGTGAGGGCACCTGGGTATACTTGGACAAGTTCTGTCAAGAGAGCAAAACATCCCTGGCGAGTCTTGATACTCTTCTCTTTCATTTGTCTGTGCACAGATTTGACTAAAGCCGGCACCTGCAAGGGTGAGACAAGTTCCACGAATCATACATGATTGGCCTACACTACTTTTCAATGTAATGTATAAACTCCGTACAAAAAATATGACAAGACCTTCAAGTACAGGGTAATATTCTCTTGTAGATGTGTGATCATGCCATCTTATTTTATCAAATATTACTACACTTGAGTCCTGGAGATGGGAAGTAGAGTGCCTGCACTCTGAAGGAGGGGTATTAATGTTGCAGTTTAAAAACTGTAGTGTAAAGCACCCTTCTGGCAAGACAGTGATGGAGTGAATGATGGTGAAAGTTTTTCTTTTTCGGGCCACCCTGCCTTGGTGGGAATCGGCCGGTGTGATAATATGATAATAATTACTACACATAATATCCCAAAATGTGAAGGACAACTTACAAAATGTATTCTTTCCCTGGAGATAAGGGCACTTAAAGGTGCGGTATACATTTTTTTTTAAAATCAGTCATCTCCCATTAAGGCAGTGTGACCCAAAGAAGGAAACACATTCACCAACATTCACTTGCTTGCCATCTTTCCCGAAGTGTGCTAACATCACATTCAGATGCAACCTTCCCACCTCTTCCCTCCAGGATTCAATTCCAGCTAACCAGTTTCCCTGTATCCCTTCATAAAAGTAACATTGCTAACAATCCAACAGCACTTCCATTATAAAAATTACTTATTCCCATGCAATTATATTTAACATATTCCCACAAACCTCCAGTATACACTTTTCTTCTTTCTTTCAACACCGGCCGTATCCCACCAAGGCGGGGTGGCCCAAAAAGAAAAACGAAAGTTTCTCTTTTAAATTTAGTAATTTATACGGGAGAAGGGGTTACTAGCCCCTTGCTCCCGGCATTTTAGTCGCCTCTTACAACACGCATGGCTTACGGAGGAAGAATTCTGTTCCACTTCCCCATGGAGATAAGAGGAAATAAACAAGAACAAGAACTAGAAAGAAAATAGAAGAATACCCAGAGGGGTGTGTATATATATGCTTGTACATGTATGTGTAGTGTGACCTAAGTGTAAGTAGAAGTAGCAAGACATACCTGAAATCTTGCTTGTTTATGAGACAGACAAAAGACACCAGCAATCCTACCATCATGTAAAACAATTACAGGTTTTCGTTTTACACTCACTTGGCAAGACGGTAGTATCTCCCTGGGCGGTTGCTGTTTACCAACCTACTACCTAGGTCCAGTATACACATCTTCATAATTTCACAATAACTGGAAATAGAAGACAATTAAAAATAATAAAAAATAAGCATTTATATTATAGGTAGTAGGTTGGTAGACAGCAACCGCCCAGTGAGGTACTACCGTCCTGCCAAGTGAGTGTAAAACGAAAGCCTGTAATTGTTTTACATGATGGTAGGATTGCTGGTGTCCATTTTTCTGTCTCATAAACATTCAAGATTTCAGGTACGTCTTGCTACTTCTACTTAAACTTAGGTCACACTACACATACGTGTACAAGCATATATATACACACCCCTCTGGGTTTCTTCTATTTTCTTATTAGTTCTTGTTCTTGTTTATTTCCTCTTACCTCCATGGGGAAGTGGAACAGAATTCTTCCTCCGTAAGCCATGAGTGTTGTAAGAGGCGACTAAAATGCCAGGAGCAAGGGGCTAGTAACCCCTTCTCCTGTATATATTACTAAATGTAAAAGGAGAAACTTTCGTTTTTTCTTTTGGGCCACCCCGCCTCGGTGGGATATGGCTGGTGTGTTGAAAGAAAGAAAGCATTTATATTGAAGCACCTAAGTAAACAATATTTAAAGGTAGGGAAGTTTTCATTGCATTTATGGATTCATATGGATAGGGGAGCAATGTGGCAGATGTTGCAAGTGTATGGAATAGGTAGTAAGTTACTAAATGTTGTAAAGAGTTTTTATGAGGATAGTGAGGCTCAGGTTAGCATGTGTAGAAGAGAGGGAGACTACTTCCCGGTAAAGGTGGGCCTTAGACAGTAATGTGTAATGTCATGATGGTTAACATGTTTATAAATGGAGTTGCAAAAGAAGTAAATGCTAGGGTGTTGGGGAGAGGGGTGAGATTAAATAATGGGGAATCAAATACAAAATGGGAATTGACACAGTTACTTTCTGCTGATGATACTGTGCTAATGAGAGATTTTAAAGAGAAGTTGCAAAGGTTAGTGGACAAGTTTGGGAGGGTGTGTAAAAGAAGAAAATTGAAAGTGCACATACATAAGCAAAAGGTGATGAGGGTATCAAATGAGTTACATAAAGAAAAATGACATCACACTGGAGGGAGGGAGCAAGGAAGAAGTGAATGTGTTCAGATATTTAGAAGTATATTTGTCAGCAGATGGGTTTATGAAGGATGAGATTAACCATAAAATCAATGGAGTAAAAAAGGTGAGTGGTGCACTGACATATCTGTGGTGACGAAAAACATTATCCATGGAGGCAAAGAAAATGTACGAGAGTATAGTGGTACCAATGCTCTTATAGGGGTGTGAAACATGGGTTGTAAATGCTGCACCAAGGAGGACGCTGGAAGCAGTGGAGAAGTCGTGTCTAAGAGCAATGTGTGGTGTAAATATTATGCAGAATTTGTAGTGTGAGAATTAGGTGTGGAGTTACAAACAGTATTATACAGAAGGCTAAAGAAGGGTTACTGAGATGGTTTGGTCATTTAGAGGATGGAGCAAAATAGAAAGTCTTGGAGGGTGCTTAACCCTTTGAGGGTTTCGGCCGTACTAGTTCGGCTTACGACCAAGGGTTTTTGACGTACTAGTACGCCTAAATTCTAGCACCCTCAAATCTAGTGGGAGAAAGCTAGTAGGCATACATATGAAAGAATGGGTCTATGTGGTCAGTGTGCGCAGTATAAAAAAAAAAAAATCCTGCAGCACACAGTGCATAATGAGAAAAAAAAAACTTTGACAGTGTTTTTGGAATAAAACAGCGATTTTGCATTGTATTTTCATATGGTATTTATTGTTGTATTCTAGTTTTCTTGGTCTCATTTTATAGAATGGAAGACATATTACAGAAATGGAGATGATTTTGACTGGTTTTACAATGAAAAGTACCTTGAAACTGAGCTCAAAGTAGCAGAAGTGTTCGATTTTTAACAAAGTTCAAAAGTAAACAAATCATGCCAAGCGTCCAATACACGTCAACTGGTGAGTTTACACTAATGCAGCAGTCTGCATAACAGTAAATCTTCTATTTTTTGTAAGAATAAAAATTGAAAGTGGAAAGCCAAAGAAATATAAGAGGGGCCTGGCGATGTGACTAACGAACAGAGGAAATGTTATTTTAGTGCCAGTTATGTCTTTCTTGTTTATTCTGTACCCTATTTGGAAATTGGCATCTTTTGAAATTTGTGTGAAATTGGTAAAATTGCTAAATTCTGACCGCTGTATTGGATAGTTGAAATCAGTAAATGGGTGGTTTCTTGTACTCATTCAATAGAAAAAATGGAGTTCTAGAGAAATAGTTATGATTTCTGAGGCCGAAAATAGGGCTCAAAGTGGGCAAAATCGCCGATGCGTAAACATCGAGACCACTAACTTCGCGAGAGCATAATTCCCTAAGTTTTCCATCAAATTCCATACTTTTGGTGTCATTATGATCGGGAAAAGATTCTCTATCTTTTCATAAGAAATAATAATTTTTTTTTTTTAATTTGGCTGACCCTGAGAACAAGTCTCAGAGAGGGCCTGTCGACCCTCAAAGGGTTAAATCTGCAGTGGAGGGGAGGAGGGGTCGGGGTCATCCTAGGAAAGGATGGAGGGAGGGGACAAGTGGGGTTTTATGTGCAAGGGGCCTGGACATACAGCAGGCATGTTTGTGTGTGTTAGATACGAGTGAATGAAGATGAATGGTTTTTGGGATCTGACAAGCTGTTAGAGTGTGAGAAGGGTAATATATTGTGAAGGGATTCAGGGATACTATTTAGCCAGACTTGAGTCCTGGAAATGGGAAGTACTAAGTCTGCACTTTAAAGAAGGGGTTTGGGATATTGGCTGTTTGGCATGACATCTAAACTGTCATATCTAGGCACCTCTGCAAAGACAGTGATTATGTGTGAAAGATGGTGACAGTGATGAATGATGGTGAAAGTGATGAATGATAGTGAGTTTACCTGGAGAGAGTTCTGGGGGTCAACGCCCCCGCGGCCCAGTCTGTGACCAGGCTTCATGGTGGAACAGGGCCTGATCAACCAGGCTGTTACTTCTGGCTGCACGCAATCCAACGTACGAGCCACAGCCCGGCTCATCAGGTACCGACTTTAGGTGCCTGTCCAGTGCCTGCTTGAAGACAGCCAGGGGTCTATTGGTAATCCCCCTTATGTATGCTGGGAGGCAGTTGAACAGTCTTGGGCCCCTGACACTTACTGTGTTGTCTCTTAGCGTGCTAGTGACACCCCTGCTTTTCATTGGGGGGATGTTGCATCGTCTGCCGAGTCTTTTGCTTTCAGAGAGAGTGATTTTCGTGTGCAAATTTGGTACTAGTCCCTCTAGGATTTTCCAGGTGTATATAATCATGTATCTATCCCGCCTGCGTTCCAGGGAGTACAGGTTCAGGAACTTCAAGCGTTCCCAGTAATTGAGGTGTTTTATCTCCGTTATGCGCGCCGTGAAAGTTCTCTGTACATTTTCTATGTCAGTAATTTCACCTGCCCTGAAAGGTGCTGTTAGTGTGCAGCAATATTCCAGCCTAGATAGAACAAGCGACCTGGAGAGTCATCATGGGCTTGGCCTCCCTAGTTTTGAAGGTTCTCATTATCCATCCTGTCATTTTTCTAGCAGATGCGATTGATACAATGTTATGGTCCTTGAAGGTGAGATCCTCCGACATGTTCACTCCCAGGTCTTTGACGTTAGTTTTTCACTCTATTTTGTGGTTGAAATTTGTCCTATACTCCGATGAAGTTTTAATTTCTTCATGTTTACCATATCGGAGTAATTCATATTGTTTTCTGCAGCCCATTGAAAGATTTGGTTCATGTCCGCCTGGAGCCTTGCAGTGTCTGCAATGTCTGCCTGGAGCCTTGCAGTGTCTGCAATATCTGCCTGGAGCCTTGCAGTGTCTGCAATGTCTGCCTGGAGCCTTGCAGTGTCTGCAATGGAAGACACTGTCATGCAGATTCGGGTGTCATCTGCAAAGGAAGACACGGTGCTGTGGCTTACATCCTTGTCTATGTCAGGTATGAGGATGAGGAACAAGATGGGAGCGAGTACTGTGCCTTGCGGAACAGAGCTTTTCACCGTAGCCGCCTCAGACTTGACTCTGTTGACTACTACTCTTTGTGTTCTATTTGTCAGGAAATTTTAGATCCACCTACCAACTTTTCCTGTTATTCCTTTAGCACGCATTTTGTGCGCTATTACGCCATGGTCACACTTGTCGAAGGCTTTTGCAAAGTCCGTGTATATTACATCTGCATTCTTTTTGTCTTCAAGTACATCTAGGACCTTGTCGTAGTGGTCCAGTAGTTGGGACAGGCAGGAGCGACCTGCTCTAAACCCATGTTGCCCTGGGTTGTGTAACTGATGAGTATCTAGATGGGTGGTGATCTTGCTTCTTAGGACCCTTTCGAAGATTTTTATGATATGGGATGTTAATGCAATCAGTCTGTAGTTCTTTGCTATTGCTTTACTGCCCCCTTTGTGGAGTGGGGCTATGTCTGTTGTTTTTAGTAACTGTGGGACGACCCCAGTGTCCATGCTCCCTCTCCATAGGATGGAAAAGGCTCGTGATAGGGGCTTCTTGCAGTTCTTGATGAACACAGAGTTCCATGAGTCTGGCCCTGGGGCAGAGTGCATGGGCATGTCATTTATCGCCTGTTCGAAGTCATTTGGTGTCAGGATAACATCAGATAGGCTTGTGTTTAGCAAATTCTGTGGCTCTCTCATAAAAAATTCATTTAGATCTTTGACTCTGTCTGGTTAGTGGCTTGCTAAAAACTGAGTCATATTGGGACTTGAGTAGCTCGCTCATTTCCTTGCTGTCATCTGTGTAAGACCCATCTTGTTTAAGTAGGGGCCCAATACTGGATGTTGTTCTTGACTTTGATTTGGCATAAGAAAAGAAATACTTTGAGTTTCTTTCGATTTCATTTATGGCTTTTAGATCTTCCCACGATTCCTGACTGATATAAGATTCCTTTAGCTTAAGTTCGATGTTTGCTATTTCTCTGACCAGTGTCTCCCTACGCATTGCATATATATTGGCCTCTTTTAGCCGCTCTGTTATTCTTTTCCATCGCCTGTAAAGTGAGCGCCTGTCTCTTTCTATTTTACATCTACTCCTCCTTTTTCTTAAAGGAATATGCCTTGAGCATACATCGAGTGCCACAGAGTTAATCTGTTCTAGGCATAAGTTGGGGTCTGTGTTGTTTAGTCTATCTTCCCAGCTTATTTCATTTAGGACTTGGTTTACTTGGTCCCACTTTATGTTCTTGTTACTGAAGTTGAATTTGGTGAAGGCTCCCTCATGACAGATCCCATTTTGTCAGTTTGGGGCTCCGCGCATACATGTCTGAACCTCGATTATGTTGAGATCCGAGTATGTATATTGTTTTTGATATGGTGACATTTCGTATCAGATCATCATTGTTAGTGAAGATGAGGTCCAGTGTATTTTCCAGTCTAGTAGGCTCTATTATTTGCTGGTTTAAGTTGAATTGATATTGAAGTTGATATTGGCAGTTTGGATGGATATGTTGTGTATCTTTATACGTATATGCTTCTAAACTGTTGTATTCTGAGCACCTCTGCAAAAACAGTGATAATGTGTGAGTGTGGTGAAAGTGTTGAATAATGATGAAAGTATTTTCTTTTTGGGGATTTTCTTTCTTTTTTGGGTCACCCTGCCTCCGTGGGAGACGGCCGACTTGTTGAAAAAAAAAAAAAAAAGTTGAATTTTGTGCAGAGATTTAAAAGCTCGTGTGAGTGTGAGTTTTCATCAGAGCTGCCTCCTGGTGTTAATACTGCAACAACATTATTTGCTATATTCCTCCATTTTAGGTGCCTTAAGTTGAAATCCCCCAGGAGCAAGATGTTGGGGGCAGGAGCTGGAAGGTTTTCCAGACAGTGGTCAATTTTCAACAGCTGTTCCTGGAATTGTTGGGACGTTATATCCGGAGGCTTGTAGACTACCACAATGACTAGATTTTGGTTCTCCATCTTTACTGCTAAAACTTCAACTACATCATTTGAGGCATTTAGCAGTTCTGTGCAAATAAGTGACTCTGCGATATACAGGCCAACCCCCCCCCCCCCTTTTGCCTGTTCACTCTGTCACATCTGTATAGGTTGTAAGCTAGGATCCATATTTCATTGTCCAAGTGATCCTTTATGTGGGTCTCAGTGAAAGCCGCAAACATTGCATTTGCCTCTGCAAGCAGTCCACGGATGAAAGGTATTTTGTTGTTCGTTGCTGGCTTTAGACCCTGTATATTTGCAAAGAAGAATGTCATCTGATTGGTGGTATTGGTGGTACTGGGGGGGAACTTTTTTTTCCGGCACTAATATCTGTATCTATTGGTTTGGAGTGGAGGCCATCGACTGTGATTCCACTCCATAAATGACTGGGTTTGGTGTACGATTTCTGCCATTTCCTGCCAGTTTTTTTTCCTTCCTGGCACTAAAAAACCTCTCCCTCTTGAGTGGCTGTGGCTACCCAGGTTTTCCCATGGCCTGGATGTTTTGTATCTTTTTGTACCCTTTAGATGGTGTGTCTGGCAATATAAGTTATAGCAGTGTCTTTCCTGTACTGAAGAGGGACACATTTCAGGGTGAAAAAGCTTACAGGAAGGGAGTTTGCATTTTCCTGTTGTCATATGGGCACGGAATTTTCTAGGGTGGTCAAAGTTGCACGTCCCATCTGTTTTTCCAGATTTCCCATGTCTGCAGATACCAAGTGCATAACTTAAGAAATCGTAATGACACGATTGCAAATAAACCATACCCCCGGCCGGGATTGAACTCGCGGTCATAGAGTCTCAAAACTCCAGCCCGTTGCGTTAGCCACTAAACCAGCTAGCCACAATAAGATTCATCCAACTAGGTATATTTCTACACCATAGGAAGGTTAGCACAGGCACCTCTGTGACCACAAATGCATTTGTGGTCACAGAGGTGCCTGTGCTAACCTTCCTACCTGGAGTTTACCTGGAGAGAGTTCCGGGGGTCAACGCCCCCGCGGCCCGGTCTGAGACCAGGCCTCCTGGTGGATCAGAGCCTGATCAACCAGGCTGTTGCTGCTGGCTGCACGCAAACCAACATACGAGCTACAGCCCGGCTGATCCGGAACTGACTTTAGGTGCTTGTCCAGTGCCAGCTTGAAGACTGCCAGGGGTCTGTTGGTAATCCCCCTTATGTGTGCTGGGAGGCAGTTGAACAGTCTCGGGCCCCTGACACTTATTGTATGGTCTCTTAACGTGCTAGTGACACCCCTGCTTTTCATTGGGGGGATGGTGCATCGTCTGCCAAGTCTTTTGCTTTCGTAGTGAGTGATTTTCGTGTGCAAGTTCGGTACTAGTCCCTCTAGGATTTTCCAGGTGTATATAATCATGTATCTCTCCCTCCTGCGTTCCAGGGAATACAGGTTTAGGAACCTCAAGCACTCCCAATAATTGAGGTGTTTTATCTCCGTTATGCGCGCCGTGAAAGTTCTCTGTACATTTTCTAGGTCGGCAATTTCACCTGCCTTGAAAGGTGCTGTTAGTGTGCAGCAATATTCCAGCCTAGATAGAACAAGTGACCTGAAGAGTGTCATCATGGGCTTGGCCTCCCTAGTTTTGAAGGTTCTCATTATCCATCCTGTCATTTTTCTAGCAGATGCGATTGATACAATGTTATGGTCCTTGAAGGTGAGATCCTCCGACATGATCACTCCCAGGTCTTTGACGTTGGTGTTTCGCTCTATTTTGTGGCCAGAATTTGTTTTGTACTCTGATGAAGATTTAATTTCCTCATGTTTACCATATCTCAGTAATTGAAATTTCTCATCGTTGAACTTCATATTGTTTTCTGCAGCCCACTGAAAGATTTGGTTGATGTCTGCCTGGAGCTTTGCAGTGTCTGCAATGGAAGACACTGTCATGCAGATTCGGGTGTCATCTGCAAAGGAAGACACGGTGCTGTGGCTGACATCCTTGTCTATGTCGGATATAAGGATGAGGAACAAGATGGGAGCGAGTACTGTGCCTTGTGGAACAGAGCTTTTCACCGTAGCTGCCTCGGACTTTACTCTGTTGACGACTACTCTCTGTGTTCTGTTAGTGAGGAAATTATAGATCCATCGACCGACTTTTCCTGTTATTCCTTTAGCACGCATTTTGTGCGCTATTACGCCATGGTCACACTTGTCGAAGGCTTTTGCAAAGTCTGTATATATTACATCTGCATTCTTTTTGTCTTCTAGTGCATTTAGGACCTGTCGTAGTGGTCCAATAGTTGTAGAAATATACCTAGTTGGATGAATCTTATTGTGGCTAGCTGGTTTAGTGGCTAATGCGACGGGCTGGAGTTTTGAGACTCTATGACCGTGAGTTCAATCCCGGCCGGGGGTATGGTTTACCAAGTGCATAATATATGCACAGGCTTGGTTTCCGTTTGCCTTGGGTTTTTGTGACTGTATTCCCTGTTGGGGCACATTTTCCTGTCTCATTCCTATCCTCACTAGTACTAACAATGGAGCTCTCACTAGTTGTTTCTGGTAATATATCCTCACTATTGCTAGTGGAGTCCCCTTGTTTGCTATCTCCTGTGGTATTACTAGTTTGTAATATTGGTTTTATCTTGTCCTTGACTACACTTAGTTTCCCCACTACAGCTCCTGTCTCCCTCGAGGCCACTAATAAGCATTTCACCATGCATACAGTTACTGTCTACCAGGACAGCACCTCCAGCCTTACAGTTCCTGACTACCTGGCCAGCACCTCCAGACATACAGTTACTGTCAGCCACGACATCATCCGCACCAAGGGCGATAGCACCATCCAGCCCAGACTTTTTATTTTCCCATCTGTTATAGAATGCTTCCAGGTTTTCTATGACGGCTGCTTTGATGTTATTCTCTTTTAATACCAATGCGACAGTGATGAATGGTGAAAATTATGAATGATGGTGAAAGTGCTGAATGCTGGTGACAGTGATGAATGATGGTGAAAGTGATGAATGCTGGTGACAGTGATGAATGCTGGTGACAGTGATGAATGATGGTGACAGTGCTGAATGATGATGACAGTGATGAATGATGGTGACAGTGCTGAATGATGGAGATAGTGCTGAATGATGGTAAAAGTGTTGAATGCTGGTGACAGTGATGAATGATGATGACAGTGATGAATGCTGGTGACAGTGATGAATGATGACAGTGATGAATGATGGTGACAGTGATGAATGATGATGCCAGTGATGAATGATGATGCCAGTGATGAATGATGGTGACAGTGCTGAATGATAGAGATAGTGCTGAATGATGGTAAGTGTTGAATGATGGTGACAATGTTGAATGGAAGAAGTGATGAATGATGGTGAAAGTGTTGAATGATGGTGACAGTGTTGAATGATGGTGACAGTGTTGAATGGAAGTGATGAATGATGGTGAGTGTGATAAAAGATGGTGAAAGTGTTGAATGATGGTGATAGTGCTGAATGGAAGAAGTGATGAATGATGGTGAAAGTGTTGAATAATGGTGAAAGCATTGAATGATGATGAAAGTGTTGAATGATGGTGACAGTGTTGAATGATGGTGAAAGTGATGAATGATGGTGAAAATGATGAATGATGGTGACAGTGTTGAATGATGGTGAAAGTGATGAATGATGGTGAAAATGATGAATGATGGTGAAAGTGATGAATGATGGTGAAAATGATGAATGATGGTGACAGTGTTGAATGATGGTGAAAATGATGAATGATGGTGACAGTGTTGAATGATGGTGAAAGTGATGACTGGTGAAAATGATGAATGATGGTGAAAGTGATGAATGATGGTGAAAATGATGAATGATGGTGAAAATGATGAATGATGGTGAAAATGATGATGGTGAAAATGATGAATGATGGTGACAGTGTTGAATGATGGTGAAAATGATGAATGATGGTGACAGTGTTGAATGATGGTGAAAGTGATGAATGATGGTGAAAGTGATGAATGATGGTGAAAGTGATGAATGATGGTGAAAGTGTTGAATGACAGTGAAAATGATGAATGATGGTGAAAGTGATGAATGATGGTGAAAGTGTTGAATGATGGTGAAAGTGTTGAATGACAGTGAAAATGATGAATGATGGTGAACATGTTTCTTGTTTTGGGTTACGCTGCCTCAGTGGGAGACGGCCAACGCATTAAAAAAAAGATTTAATCGTGTGGTTTTTCAAAACAGTGACCATATGGTTCAAAAAAATAAATTTATATGACAGAGATTAAAGCTCAGATTCGTGATCAATGCATCAAAGTTAACTTAAAGTAACCAATTTGTTTTTTGAACTCAGTTCAGTCTTGTTGGCTTGTGTAATTAACAGAACTCAAATACAGTAGAGGCTCAATTATCTGACTTGCCTTCATTCAGAATCAAAATCAACTGACCAATTTCTGATATGGCTAATGATACACAAATAACCCGCACATAGAAGAGAGGAGCTTACGACGACGTTTCGGTCCGACTTGGACCATTTACAAAGTCACAGTGTGACTTTGTAAATAATCCAAGTCGGACCGAAACGTCGTCGTAAGCTCCTCTCTTCTATGTGCAGGTTATTTGTGTATCGTTCCAGTCATGGTATGTGCCTTTTTTTTTGTTATTTATGGCTAATGATGTATGGGTTAACAGGGCACTTTCTGATTAGCATAATTTCCTAGCTCAAACATCCAGTTTACAAATTGTGGAACCCCTACCTTAACTGCCTGTTTTAATTTGCATATTATCCTTCAGTTAACTGTCTACTTTACTTTACTTTACTATGAGGTTAATCATAGAATTGATGAGGGAAAAAAGGTGAGTGGTGCGTTGAGGTATATGTGGAGTCAAAAAACGTTATCTATGGAGGCAAAGAAAGGAATGTATGAAAGTATAGTAGTACCAACACTCTTATATGGATGTGAAGCTTGGGTGGTAAATGCAGCAGCGAGGAGACGGTTGGAGGCAGTGGAGATGTCCTGTCTAAAGGCAATGTGTGGTGTAAATATTATGCCGAAAATTCGGAGTGTGGAAATTAGGAAAAGGTGTGGAGTTAATAAAAGTATTAGTCAGAGGGCAGAAGAGGGGTTGTTGAGGTGGTTTGGTCATTTAGAGAGAATGGATCAAAGTAGAATGACATGGAAAGCATGTAAATCTATAGGGGAAGGAAGGCTGGGTAGGGGTCGTCCTCGAAAGGGTTGGAGAGAGGGGGTAAAGGAGGTTTTGTGGGCAAGGGGCTTGGACTTCCAGCAAGCGTGCGTGAGCGTGTTAGATAGGAGTGAATGGAGACGAATGATACTTGGGACCTGACGATCTGTTGGAGTGTGAGCAGGGTAATATTTAGTGAAGGGATTCAGGGAAACCGGTTATTTTCATATAGTCGGACTTGAGTCCTGGAAATGGGAAGTACAATGCCTGCATTTTAAAGGAGGGGTTTGGGATATTGGCAGTTTGGAGGGATATGTTGTGTATCTTTATGTGTATGCTTCTAAACTGTTGTATTCTGAGCACCTCTGCAAAAACAGTGATAATGTGCGAGTGTGGTGAAAGTGTTGAATGATGATGAAAGTATTTTCTTTTTGGGGATTTTCTTTCTTTTTTTGGGTCACCCTGCCTCGGTGGGAGACGGCCGACTTTTTAAAAAAAAAAAAAAAAAAAAAAGGCCTTCACATCATCTACCTACTGGTCTTATGAATGAATGATGTTAAAATTATCTAAGTATGCTATAATATAAAAATAAAAGATACAAAAATATAATCATCAGGATGGTTGGTTGAGGCCAGTTATTGTTGTATCAAGCAGGATGCCTACACACTGAAGATGCTCACTATAGAACAGCATAATAATGACAAGTGCAAGGGGCTAGAAACCCCTTCTCCTGTATATATTACTAAATGTAAAAGGAGAAACTTTAGTGTGTTGTAAGAGGTGACTAAAATGCCGGGAGCAAGGGGCTAGTAACCCCTTCTCCTGTATAAATTACTAAATTTAAAAAGAGAAACTTTTGTTTTTCATTTTGGGCCACCCCGCCTTGGTGGGATATGGCCGGTGTGTTGAAAGAAGAAGAAGAAGCTTATCTAATGTTTGTAATTAATTACAAATACTGGGTAGATGCAGTAATGAGAGCTTCCTCTAAATTTACACAAAGGGTAAAAAGATAAAAATACAAATAATACTGGATAGAAATTAAGGTAGATAGAAAAAAATTAAGAATGATCATACTCAAAATGGTCCAAGTCGGACCGAAACGTCGTCCTAAGCTTCTCTCTTCTATGTGCAGGTTATTTGTGTAAGAAATCTATAATTTTTTTTGTACATCTAATACAGAGGAAACACAAAGTCTATTGTGTTAAAGAAAGAGACAAAGTCTTAGAGAGATCATAATTAACTGTGTATTAATACTAACTTCCTGAACTACAGGAATTTTAGCTCTGCAAACTGGTAACTTCCTTTCTTTTACAAGTTGAAAACAGTAAGCAAGCAAATTAGAGAACACTTACGTGCACCAAGTCCCTTCTCCCAAGTTTCATCACGGATCAAGTTCCTAGCAAATTAATATTTCAAGTGATCAAATTTGTTACCTGTTGCTTCAATATGGAGATGGTTCCTTCCTCCTGCTCCATGGCGTCTGGATCAATGCTCAAATTCAGAGAAGGCCGAGTCTGTCGCAGGAGAGCCATATATGCATGGAAGATGTCAACTTTGACATTTTCTTCCCGCTCTGCATTCAAGGAACAAATGAAAGTTTAATTATTAACATATACAAGCATATATTATCTCTGTGTTGTTAACTTTCACAAAATAGTGTGACTTGTAAATGGTCCAAATTGGACCAAAACTTTGTTATAAGCTGGTTGATCAGGCTCTGATCCACCAGGAGGCCTGGTCACAGACCGGGCCGCGGGGGCGTTGACCCCCGGAACTCTCTCCAGGTAAACTTCTTTCTCCTATGTGCGGGTTATGTGTGTTTTGTCACAGTATTGTGCCTTTTTGTTCCTTACATTAAAATATTTACAAACTACCAGTGTATCAAGAATGAAAATATTCTGAGCAATTTCCCCCCCCCCAAAAAAAAAAAAAAAAAATTTCTTTACACTGTGATACAAACCTTTAAATCTGGTAATGAGCTGTGGAGATACTGTCTTGTAAAAATCCACAAGCATTTCATGTCTGGTTGAGATTACAGCTTCCAGGCATTTTGCTGATGATCGACGTACCTGGGTACACAGGAAAACTGACATCAGGGCTTTGCCTTAACAGTTCTGGCAATTTTTTCTCACAAAACCAAAAAATATTTTAATGACAGCTCTTCACTATTACAAAAGAAGCTAAGGTTTTATAAATGATTAAGTCCTAAGTAGAAGGTTGGTAGACAGCAACTGCCCAGGGAGGTACTACTGTTATGCTAAGTGAGTGTAAAATGGAAACCTGCAATTGTTTTACATGATGGTAGGATTGCTGGTATCGTTTTTCTGTCTTATAAATATGCAAGATTTCAGATACGTCTTGCTAATTCTATGTACACTTAGGTCACACTGCACATGCATAGACAAGCATATATAGTTTTTTTTTTTTTTCAACAAGTCAGCAGGCTCCCACACATCCCTCTGGGTTTTCTATTTCCTTACTAGTTCTTGTTCTTGTTTATTTCCTCTTATCCCCATGGGAAAGTGAAACAGAAGTCTTCCTCCGTAAGCCATACGTGTCGTGAGAGGTGACTAACATGTCGGGAGCAAGGGGCTGGTAACCCCTTCTCCTGTATAAATTACTAAAATTAAAAAGAAAATCTATAAAAAAATTTTTTTTGAGGGTCACTCTGCTTTGGTGGGACATAGTCGGTATGTTAAAAAAAAAAAATCTATAAGAGTAAACCACACTAAAACAAAATAAAAAATCACCTACCTTCCAAGACATGTCATCATCATCTGAATATTCATCATCCTCTTCACCATCATCATCTTCATCCATGTCCATCTGGCCCTCATCATCTTCATAATCGTCATAATTATAATTGGGGTCGTGTGTTATGTACTTTAGACAAAGCGCTACAATCTGAAATTGCCAAATCAAAACAGTCAAACCACTCTATCAATAGCTGTCAACATGCATGTTATGGTTTTGTAGTAGTACTCAGTGAAATGTTTTTGAGTACTAGTAAAAGTTACACGTACTTATTATCATCAAAAATAAGTGCTAAACCTACAAGGGTCATACAGCACTGCTACATGTACTTAGATAACTGAAATATAACATGGTGTCAACTTTGAGAGATTTAAGAATAACCATTTCTAGTCACAAATATATCAAAGTCATTGGGAATAAAAGCCACATTGTCATAACTGGAATAATTCACAACTAAGTGATAATTAACAAATGAAACTTAAGACAATGTTTCAGTCCTGGACCATTAAGTAAACACGACTTTATAATGGTCCAGGACACACATGAAACTCTCTCTCAAATTACCTCTCCAAATTGTGGGTTATTTTTGAAAAGCCAACAGAAAAAAAAAAAAGCCTCATCATTTGTAATCTATAATGGTAACTCGAGCTGCAATGATGTATTTGCTATACCGAGTTTCTTCATTCCAGGATATTCTTTTTCCAGTCACCAGTTTTGGAGAGTAACTCAACAATTTCTTACCAATTTACACCAGTAGAATCTAAAATTCACGTAACAATAAAAACACCTTAAATAGTAACATATTGTCAAAGTAAGCTTACTTAGTTACATTTTCAGCATTGCTTTCCCAAGTGACTATTTTTTACCCATTGACCGCGTTTCTTCTTACATTCCTTCATCTTAACAGGTAGTGATACACAAAACAAATAACCCACACATAGGAGAAAGAAACTAATGACAATGGTTTGGTATGTGACTAGTTAATGGTCCAAGTCAGACTGAAACGTCACCATAAATTACTTTCTCCTGTGTATTGTTCCAGTCACTGCATTGTGCCTTTCCGTTCTTTCTACATGGTGATAATGACTTAATTATATTTATGGTCAAATTTTAACACTCATAGTTTCTATCAGCATTCCTGCCTGTATGACTAATATTCAAGGGACTACTAATCCTTTCTCCTGTATGAATTACTAAATAAAAAAAAAAATTCAATGGCCAGTGTGTTAATACAGGTCTCCCTCAACATTCGCGAGGGTTAGGGGATCAAGAGCCTCGCAAATGTTGAAAACCCGTGAATGTTTGGTGCCCCAATATATTGTAGGGAAATATATTACAATACTGCCTCCTTAACTTGTTGAACCATGAACAATCATAAAGTACATGAAAACGTCGTAAATTGTACTAAATACATACATGTTATGCTTTAATAACGTATGTTATTTAATAACATGTATGTTAATAACATGTATGTTAGTCGACTGGTGTGGGTCGCATCCTGGGGGACAAGATTAAGGACCCCAATGGAAATAAGTTAGACAGTCCTCGATGACGCACTGACTTTCTTGGGTTATCCTGGGTGGCTAAACCTCCGGGGTTAAAAATCCGAACGAAATCTTATCTTATCTTGACTCCACCACTGCCTCCACCACTGCGAGTCCCTACTATCCTCCCTCCGACCCCCACAACTGGCAGCCAGCCCTCCCACCACTCAGTGTGGTGAGTGTTTTGTTTGTTCATTATTTGCTATTAAACTACAGTATAAATAATGTAAACCCATTCATGACTGCATATTGGAATGGCTATTAGGACAGGTATTAGACGGTGACATCATGTGTTTACTCTTGAACACTGCAAAGAATCGAACATTTCTGCTATTGCTAATAATAACAATAGTAATAATAATAATAATAATAATAATAATAATAATAATAATAATAATAATGATAATAATAATAATAATAATAATAATAATAATAATAAATACGATATTGAAGAAGGAAATTGTACAAAAATACGAGGGAGTGGTTGACACATCGTCAGTGTGACTTTGTTTATGCTGGAGTGAACATTAGTCTCCCTGCTCTTCCAAACATTTCACAATAACTCAGCGGTTGAGGCAGTGGTATTTAATAACATATATGTTATAAATAATAATAGTACATGTTATTATTAATAACATGTATTATTATTAACATGTATGTATTGAATAACATATGTTATAAATAATAATAGTACATATTATTAATAACATGTATTATTATTAACATGTATGTTATTAAATATCATTGCCTCAATCACCGCCTCTACCACTCCAGTCGCACTCAATCTACAAGCACCAAACAAAATGAATTATTGTGAAATGTTTGGAAGAGCAGGGAGACTGTTCACTCCAGCATAAACAAAGTCACACTGATGATGTGTCAACCACTCCCTCGTATTTTTGTACAATTTCCTTCTTCAATTATATCATATTTATTATTATTATTACTATTTTATTATTAGCTGTAGCAGAAATGTTTAATTCTTTGCTGTGTTCAAGAGTAAACACATGATGTCACCGTCTAATACCTGTCCAAATAGCCATTCCAATATGCAGTCATGAATGGGTTGACATTATTTATACTGTAGTTTAATAGCAAATAATGAACAAACAAAACACTCGCCACACTGAGTGGTGGGAGGGCTGGCTGCCAGTTGTGGGGGTCGGAGGGAGGGTAGTAGGGACTCGCAGGTGGCGGGAAACTTAAATATGATTTGGCGGCTGGGAATTTGGTGGCTGGGAATTTGGCGGTTGGGAATTCGCGAATGTGTGAAGCCCGTGAAAGTTGAAAACGTGAATGTTGAGGGAGACCTGTATAAATACTTAAGCAGTATAATGTGATCCTTTATTGGCAACGTTTCGGCGAAACGTTGCTGTGTGTCATAAGAGGCAGTGTAATACGAGGCAACTAAAATGCCAGGAGCAAAAGGCTAGTAACCGCTTCTCCTGTATTACTTACTATAAGTAAAAAGAACAGATTGTTACTTCTTTTTTGGGTCACCTTGCCTTGGTTGGAGATAGCCAATGTGTTAAAAAAATAGATACATTATCTATATCATTAATATGCTGTTTCCCCTTCTCCAGAATTATTCCACAGGGGAGTAGCCACGACAGGTATCCATGTAGCATTGTTAACTAATGTTTTATTTTACAATCCTCCCCAACCTGATGAAAAAATATTGACCAATATTTGTTTTGCTAATTCCTTTAATACTTGAAGAGTAAATACAAGTCCTATAACGAGATGTAAAAAATTTTGCATTAAAAACCCTACCCTCCTGCAATAGGTTAAGATTATGTCAGTACAGTGGACCCCCGGTTTACGATATTATTTCATTCCAGAAGTATGTTCAGGTGCCAGCACTGAACGAATTTGTTCCCATAAGGAATATTGTGAATTAGATTAGTCCATTTCAGACCCCCAAACATACACATACAAACGCACTTACATAAATACACTTACATAATTGGTCGCATTGGGAGGTGATCGTAAAGCGGGGGTCCACTGTATTTCTGAAGCAAAGTCACTGCTGCTTTTCATCATGGAGGACGTAAGCAGAATAACAAACACGTAACCAACTGATATGTAAACTGACAAATTAGTTGACTTGCTGTGTTCCACTTTTACAACACTGCCATTTTAGGACCAATTACTTACATGTGATAAAACCTGATGGTGGGACTAGTGTACAGTACTTACAAATTATATTTACACTTCAGCTAGTAGTTCACTTATAAATATAATTATTCTTGGCAAGCTTTTTCACTAAATGCATTCATATTTTATGCACGTTCTTTTTGTGCGTAAAAAGAACTTCCATGTGTTTTTATTTTATTTTACCAAATGCACTCTTTACTTTGTGTACATTCATTCAGAGTACAAAACAGACTTGCTATGAATTTCCAAGAATGCATTAACATCCTAAATTGTGGCCCCAGTGCATATACAATAGGACCCCTGTATCCATGGGGGATACGTTCCAAGAACCTGCTGCAGCTAGTGGTGAACCTTACATGTAAATTGCTTTTCCGTTAAATACATACCTTCGATGAAGTTCAATTGATAAATTATGCACAATAAGTGGAGAATTAGACTTTTTCATGGCATCTTTTAGGCTTTACAGAACTGCCATCACTACTTTTGCACTTTCAGGCCATTATTAAGCAAAATTAAGGGTTATTTTTCTGGCCACGGTAAACTGCAGATAACTGAAACCATGGAAACTGGACCCAGAGATTCAGGGGTCCTACTGTACAATGGCCAAGATATATAAATGACCGAACTGCTGCAAGGTCACATACATACCGTGGGTAAATGGTGGGTGATCTCTTTTGGGCAGCGAAGTGTAAAGGCTTCGCAGGCAGAGATGCAGTACTCTCGTAACTCGTCGTCATCCACTGCCACGTATTGAGTAATGAGTGGCATTACCCGCTCTAAGTATTCCCCAAACCGGTGACCCGCCTGACGACTGCAACCAGAGTAAAACTATTATTGTACCCGCTCTAATTATTCCCCAAACCAGCGACCTGCCTGACAACAGCAACCAGAGTAAAACTATTATTGTACCCGCTCTAATTATTCCCCAAACCGGTCCCCCGCCTGACGACTGCAACCAGAGTAAAAATATTACTGAACATATTAATTGGGCATTAGTAGAGGACACATTTTTCACAAACATTCTCTTACATAAAAAAGAACATATTCTTTGTCTGAAGGGAGAATTACTTAGAAACCTTGGAAGGCATTCCGGAGGTTTTCAAACATTGAAGATTTTTCAAAAACAACTTAAACATTTAATAAGGAAACCAGCATTTTTGTTTAGCAATTGTGTAACAGAAGTTATTGCCACTTACATCATTAAGAGAATCATAAATGTATAATAGAAACACAACTTCCTTCAAGCAGTATTTACAAATTTGCTTTTATGTAATCCCCAAGCTGTTTTAAGTTAAACATACAATACAAACCTTCAAACATTTCAAAACATGGCAAAATCTAGCTATGGAATCTTTGGCAAATACAGTGTCTGATCTTTTTCACATCTACAGTATATAGAAATGTAAAGGCTTTATAAAAACAATTTGATAAAAGCACTAACAAGTAAAACACCACCTTAAAGGACCTGGTTCAATCACAGCTGGTGGAGGTTATGAGGCAAGACACATATGAAATATATCTTGAATAAAATTAAACCAAAATATTAAAATACTACAGTAGTGAAAACTGCTTACCTAATAGCTGCAATACACTGGATATACGTTCTTGTGGTAGACATAGATGTGTTCTTAGCTAGTTCATCAATCAAAAAGTCCATGAGTCTTGCATATATCTGTGGTGAGCACGACACCACTAAATGACTGAGAGCTACTATTGTACGCTTTCTGACGGCGAGCCGTGGAGATGCCAACTGGGGCAACAGCGCATCTAATATATTGGGATGGAAGGAAATGAGGAGAGATCCAAATCGAGCTAATAAATCACCCAGGATGTCCAGGGCCTCCAGCTGCACACTAACATCTTCTTGCTGAGGAAGATATAGAAACATCACACATTGTACATGTATGGTACACAATGCCTAAGCAAACACTATAACATATTTATTAGAAAACGTTTCGGTCCTGGGACCTTGATCACTTCTGATCAAGTGATCAAGGTCCCAGGACCGAAACGTTTTCTAATAAATATGTTACAGTGTTTGCTTACGTGTCTTTCTAAACCAACTTGTCGGTATTTATTACCAAGGTTTATACCATGGTACACAATACCAAAAAGATGAAGAATTAGACACATGAAACATCTGGGTATCTTCATAGTAGATGTTTTGCCATCCAGTGGCTTTATTAATACAAATCAAAGGACATAATGGGAAGACAGTACTGTCTTCCCATTACATCCTTGAATTTGTATTGATAAAGCCAATGGATAGCAAAATGTCTACAAGATAGATACCCAGATGTTGCACATGTGTCTAATTCTTCACATACGTTATCATCAACTGGAGCATAACACGTGTTTATAAACATGAAAATAAATTTCCAAATTATTATAATAAAGTACAGGATTAATTTGACTACAGACTGAAAGATATGTTCTCAAGTTAAGAAGCTAAGATTTCCTTATGACAGTGGTCGTCTCCTACCGAGGAAGGGTGACCCGAATAAGAAACACCTTCACCATCATTCAATCCATCACTGTCTTGCCTGAGGCATGCCAATACTACAGTTCAGATGGTCCTCCAAATTGTAACTATCCCCACTCAGGTTTACAAACAGGAAAGTAGACTATATTTCTAAGTTTACTATGAATTGATGTAAAAGTATGTACAAACTGGAAGGTATATTTTTCAGTTAAATTTGCAAGTTTACTATATTTCCAAGTTTACTATGAAGTTTAATATATTTTATAGACTAAAAGATATGCTATAGTTATTAATTTAATTACTTGTTCAAAATAAAAGACTGACTTTTAAACTGCAGTACAGATCTTACAAATAAAATATGTTGCAACAGTAAATTACAATTCTTGCATAAAAACTGCATGCACTGCCAAATTTTATGATATATTTGCAACATAAGATGATAATATCTCTTCTACCTTTAAGTCTAGAACTTCAGGTTGAGTTGAAAAATAACTAAGTATGTAAAAGACTAGGTGTATTATGAAGGTGGGGATTATGCTAAATCTGTATTGGACATTTAGTACCTAAGGAATGTGAGACAATCAGACTTCATCTAAGGAAGGGGAGGAGAGGTCCAGTTCTTTGGATCAAGAGCCCCTCATTAAGAAGACATTTTCTGAAGGGCACACTGGGTGTAAAGAACTCTATATGAGTTGTCACAAACACACCATTAATTATCATATATACTGCAGTTAATATAAAATCTAACAAACTAAATTATTGTAGTATATTCAAACTAGGAAAATGCCACTTTTATGATACAGAGAAACCAGCAAGTTGAATGTAAGTAATGTGTTGTATAATAATTTGACTCAGGATAAACCAAGCTTGAAATAATGTTCAGGGTATACAACATCAGTTGAGGACTGAAGTACAGTGGACCTCCGCCTTACGATCAGCTTCCAATTTGACCAATTGTGTAAGTGTATTTTTGTAATTGCTTTGTACATGTATTTTTGGGGGTCTGAAACGGACTAATCTAATTCACAATATTTCTTATGGGAGCAAATTTGGTCTATAACAGCACCCGAACAGACCTCTGGAATGAAATAATATCGTAAGGCGGGGGTCCACTGTATCAAGACATGAAGGTCACGTAATGTAAGGATACAAATTACAGTACGTATTTTGCGGCGTATAAGACTTGCTTTAGTTTCAATGGCTCGACATCATACATAACTGGGAGAGCTACAACCCACCCCACACCCCAAACTATAGCTCCCGTCACTGACTTTCAGTTTATAGGACGCAGGGTGGTTTTTGGAGACATTTTATGGAAATATGCATCTAATAGGCAGCAAAATACGGTAATTCCCAAAAGAATCTGAACACTACACCTCTAATGACTGAGCAGTAGGTGTACTGGTATAAAATTCTTGTAAATATCCAGTTCATGAAACTAACCCTAACAATAGCTTCTGACAGTCTATCAGTGACTCTCTTGCAGATGTTGGCCACCAGTGCCGTCGATGATGCTGGTAGTTCATTGATGACTGTCTTCAAAGCAAGGGAGGACATGTCTCTCAGCTGTTCCCGGTCGCTCACCATGTGGTCGCACAGTGACTCCACGATTGAGTACACGTGGAATTCTTTCACTTTGTTGACCAAAGGACCCAGACTGCAAATTACAAAAATAAAAGGAACACGTATATTGCATAATTTTTTATTATTTTTATTATTAACACATCGGCCATTTCCCACCAAGGCAGGGTGGCCCAAAAAAGAAAAACTTTCATCATCATTCACTTCATCACTGTCTTGCCAGAGGTATGCTTACACTACAGTTATAAAACTGCAACATTAACACCCGTCCTGCATAATTTTTATACACATTAATTACTGAAAAACTTAGTATTGTGGTAATATTACTAATTACTAGCAACTTTCACTATTTCCTACACCAAAAGTTGTGAAATCACATCTAGCATGGTCAAGTTGCATATTCAACAGCACAAGGATAAAATTAATATTTATGACTGAACCTGCTGACAGACCTGGTGTTGCTCCCACATACCAAAAGAGACCAGAGGATACAGATAGCTTCTTCATTTAATTGAACATTTATGAAGTTTTTAATTCATGCTAAGCACTAAACCCAAGTGGGTTATTCAGTGCAAGACATGGTGGAGGCTTTATCCTCCACCTGCCGAGTGCCAGACAGACATGTGTCCTATTTGTACGCACCTATATTCCTGGATATATGTGAGTACAAATAGATTTTTACACCAAGGTATTAAAGCATGGTTGTACAGTGGACCCCTGCTTAACGATCAGCTCCCAATGCGACCAATTATGTAAGTGTATTTATGTAAGTGCGTTTGTATGTGTATGTTTGGGGGTCTGAAATGGACTAATCTACTTCACAATATTCCTTATGGGAACAAATTCAGTCAGTACTGGCACCTGAACATACTTCTGGAATGAAAAAATATCGTTAACCGGGGGTCCACTGTACTTGATAAACTACCTTTAACAAAAATAAACAAGGCTTCTTAAGCAAGAATCTTATTAAAAATTATATTTCATACTGCTAGGTCAGTATGATGACCACTCTGTCATCCATTAGCAATAACTAAATTAGATACTGTACTTAAATTTGTATTCTAGCTTCTACAGCATCAAAAATTTTGGATATTAATAAGCACTCTATTTGGGAAAACTATCAGGGGGTAGCAGGTGGCCAGTAATGATGATTGTAGTGGAGAGGAAATTTTGTTGCTGATTTAAACAAAAACGGCAATTCTGTAACCAACAGACTTAGTCCGTTGTTTCCAAAGAACTGACCCAGAGGATTTTGTCCCGTATTTCCAAAGTCCCTTAAATTTAGGGTTTAATATCTGTTCAGAGCATGTAACATTAACAAAAGTGGTACTGTATAAACCTTGGTAACTGATATCAACATATGGTTGATATCAGTTATATCAGAAAATAACTTGGTTCCGAGACTCGGACTAAGGTTTTCTAATAAAAATGGCAATGTTTGCTCATGTGTCTTTTTAAACCATCAATAAAATTATAAATTTACTAAATGAAATGGCAAATTATAAAAAATAAAAGGCATAAGAATGCTCAATACCATTACATGTTAATTTAAGACTGTTCAGAACATTAAGCTTGCTTAAATAATTCACTCTCATTCAACAGTCATCGGTCTTGACTTTTAACAGAACTTTGTACAGTGGTATCTCGAGTTACGAGCTTAATTTGTTCCAGAAGGCTGTTCGAGTGATGATACTGAACGAATTGTTCCCATAAGGAATAATGTACATTAGATTAATCTGTTTCAGACCCCCAAAAATACACTTACAAAGGCACTTACACATATACACTTACATAATTGTTCGAGTTGAGAGCTGCTCGTATCTCAAGGTACCAATGTATATGACTAAGTGGCAAGAAGTACTCTGTGTGTGTGTGTGGGGGGAAGGGGGGTTTGAGGAAGGGATAAGAACACCTCAACAATGCTTACCACTTGACAGCGAGGTTCTGTACTTCTCCATTCTTATCCTCCAGTAGTCGAAGAAGCATTCTTACAACTTTGCGCTCCGACTCGTCATCCAGCTTGATTGAGTCTTTCTGCAGTTCTGTCATCAAATCATTTGTGGCCATAAAGCGGTAATCTTTGTCCGTACTTGTCATCTGTAAGTAAATATCTGCATATAACATATCATACCAAAGAAAAAATATGAGTCCAGTATACTACCAGATGCATTATTGTGGAACTTAATTAAGGCACTAACACTGGCAGCTACCCAGCATTATTATCAAAAGAATATAGCCATATGCACAGTGAATACAGTGGACCCCCGCTTTACGATCACCTCTCAATGCGACCAATTATGTAAGTGTATTTATGTAAGTGCGTTTGTACGTGTATGTTTGGGGGTCTGAAATGGACTAATCTAATTCACAATATTCCTTATGGGAACAAATTCGTTCAGTAATGGCACCTGAACATACTTCTAGAATGAAATAATGTTGTAAACCGGGGGTTCACTGTATTTAATACTTATGAATCCTGTTAAAAAGATGATAATTGATGTTAAGTGACTCAATGAGTATAATTTATCCTCAAAGTGTAACAAACTGATTATAAATGTAGCCTAAGGTGGGTGTTATATTGGGAGTCAAACCTTTACATCAACTGACAGACGAACAGACAATACGTAGTATAGAGTATACTGGTAAGCACTTGAGTTTATACATTATGAGACGGCACTGCTCAGCCCAAGGTTGTTGGAGTAAAGAGGGGGCAGACAAGTGCTGAAAAAAGTACAGCAAGAAAAGCCTTTTACTGTATTAAATACTGTAGGACATTTCCCCTACAAGAAGCTTTATCAAGAATAAGGCTTCTTGCAGGTGAAACATCGTATTTAATAAAGGGTCTGCTTGATAAGATAAGATAAGATTTCGTTCGGATTTTTAACCCCGGAGGGTTAGCCACCCAGGATAACCCAAGAAAGTCAGTGCGTCATCGAGGACTGTCTAACTTATTTCCATTGGGGTCCTTAATCTTGTCCCCCAGGATGCGACCCACACCAGTCAACTAACACCCAGGTACCTATTTGCTGCTAGGTGAACAGGACAACAGGTGTAAGGAAACGTGTCGAATGTTTCCACCCGCCGGGAATCGAACCCGGACCCTCCGTGTGTGAAGCGGGAGCTTTAGCCACCAGGTACTGCCAGTGACACTCTTTCCCAGGCCCCCAAAAAAGTGCTGGCATGTATCAAATTTTTTATAGGCTTTCACATCCTGTCTAGCATAAGGAGAGATTATTCACAAAGAAATGACATAAAGCAGGAGATTATGACAGAGTACAAGTTCAAGTGAAGTGACATTCAATGTGACTTACCAGAGTAAATCAGCCGACTTCAGTCACATGATAGCAAAACCTCAAGAGAAAGTATTGTCATCTTTGAAAGTGTTGGATATTAATATCAAGTTTATTTTCTATTTTCAACTTGTGTATTGTTTATTTTCACATTTATTTAGTTGGTTGTACTACTAAACAGTATTTAGATCTTTAAATTATTGAGCGAGTTTGTAGTTTAAAAAGTTTATCATTGTTTAAGACAGTAGTGACAGGAGTGGTGAAAGTTGAACCAGACAATACAGATGAACTGTCACTGCGGAGACGAACCTGACAATGCACATTTGGCCTGAAGCTTATTCTTTATTGTTATTCTTATTATTAACAGAGTTAATAACCCAGGATAACTAAGAAAGTCAAGCAGTGTGGCTTATTTCTGTTTGTGTCCCAGGATGCCACCCACAGCAGTCAGTTAACATCAAGGTTCCTACTTACTGCTAGGTCTCCTGAAAATACTACCAGTGAGCCACAACCCACCAATGTCAAAACACAAACACTTGCAGGTGCCAGTAAGCAAATAAGTTTATTTAGGTTCAGGAAGACATACGTACAATCATCATACATACTGTAAATTACCTACCAGAATAACCCAAAAGAGTCAAAGTGACTTGATTTCCATTTTGGTCCATTTTCATCACAGTGCTATTAATACCAGCACAAGCAACAGAACTCCTATTGCTAAGGCAATAATTCTGAGTGAAAATTGTCAATTATGGTATAAACCTTGGTAATAAATACCGACAAGTTGGTTTAGAAAGACACATGGAAGACGATTTGGTCCTGGGACCGAAATGTTTTCTACTAAATATGCCACTAAATATACCTTGTACATGTACAAGGTATACCAGTACATGTACAAGGTATGCCAGTACATGTACAAGGTATGCCAGTACATGTACAAGGTATGCCAGTACATGTACAAGGTATGCAAGTACATGAACAAGGTATACAAGTACATGTACAAGGTATACCACTACATGTACAAGGTATACAAGTACATGTACAAGGTATACCACTACATGTACAAGGTATACAAGTACATGTACAAGGTATACCACTACATGTACAAGGTATGCAAGTACATGAACAAGGTATACCAGTACATGAACAAGGTATACCACTACATGTACAAGGTATGCAAGTACATGAACAAGGTATACCAGTACATATACAAGGTATACCACTACATGTACAAGGTATACAAGTACATGTACAAGGTATACCAATACATGTACAAGGTATACCACTACATGTACAAGGTATACAAGTACTTGTACAAGGTATACCACTACATGTACAAGGTATACAAGTACTTGTACAAGGTATACAAGTACATGTACAAGGTATACATGTACAAGGTATACAAGTACATGTACAAGGTATACAAGTACATGTACAAGGTATACAAGTACATGTACAAGGTATACAAACCATAGCTGACATCAGTGACATACTACTATATAAAAAGTTCCTTGTTATGCTGAGCATTTCCCGCAAATTATGTCAGTTTTGTCCCAGGATGTGACCCACACCAGTCCACTAACACCCAGGATGTGACCCACATCAGTCCACTAACACCAAGGATGCCACCCACACCAGTCCACTAACACCCAGGATGTGACTCACACCAGTCCACTAACACCCAGGCCGTGTCCCACACCAGTCCACTAACACCCAGGATGTGACCCACACCAGTCCACTAACACCCAGGATGCCACCCACACCAGTCCACTAACACACAGGATGCCACCGACACCAGTCCAATAACACCCAGGATGCCACCCACACCAGTCCACTAACACCCAGGATGTGCCCCACACCAGTCCACTAACACCCAGGATGCCACACACACCAGTCCACTAGCACCCAAGATGTGACCCACACCAGTCCACTAACACCCAGGATGCCACCCACACCAGTCCACTAACACCCACGATGTGACCCACACCAGTCCACTAACACCCAGGATGTGACCCACACCAGTCCACTAACACCCAGGATGCCACCCACACCAGTCCACTAACACCCAGGATGCCACCCACACCAGTCCACTAACACCCAGGATGTGACCCACACCAGTCCACTAACATCCAGGATGTGACCCACACCAGTCCACTAACACCCAGGATGTGACCCACACCAGTCCACTAACACCCAGGATGCCACCCACACCAGTCCACTAACACCCAGGATGCCACCCACACCAGTCCACTAACACCCAGGATGTGACCCACACCAGTCCACTAACACCCAGGATGTGACCCACACCAGTCCACTAACACCCAGGATGCCACGCACACCAGTCCACTAGCACCCAGGATGTGACCCACACCAGACCACTAACACCCAGGATGCCACCCACACCAGTCCACTAACACCCAGGATGCCACCCACACCAGTCCACTAACACCCAGGATGTGACCCACACCAGTCCACTAACACCCAGGATGTGACCCACACAAGTCCACGAACACCCAGGATGCGACCCACACCAGTCCACTAACACCAGGATGCCACCCACACCAGTCCACTAACACCCAGGATGTGACCCACACCAGTCCACTAACACCCAGGATGTGACCCACACCAGTCCACTAACACCAGGATGCCACCCACAGCAGTCCACTAACACCCAGGATGCCACCCACACCAGTCCACTAACACCCAGGATGTGACCCACACCAGTCCACTAATACCCAGGATGTGACCCACACAAGTCCACTAACACCCAGGATGTGACCCACACGAGCCCACTAACACCCAGGATGTGACCCACACCAGTCCACTAACACCCAGGATGTGACCCACACCAGTCCACTAACACCCAGGATGTGACACACACCAGTCCACTAACACCAGGATGCCACCCACACCAGTCCACTAACACCCAGGATGTGACCCACACCAGTCCACTAACACCCAGGATGTGACCCACACCAGTCCAATAACACCAGGATGCCACCCACACCAGTCCACTAACACCCAGGATGTGACCCACACCAGTCCACTAACACCCAGGATGTGACCCACACCAGTCCACTAACACCAGGATGTGACCCACACCAGTCCACTAACACCAGGATGTGACCCACACCAGTCCACTAACACCCAGGATGCCACCCACACCAGTCCACTAACACCCAGGTAACTATTTTACTAATGGGTGAACATAGACAGCAGGTGTGTTAAGGAAACACGTCCCGAATGTTTTCCAGCCGTACCGGAGGAGATTCTAACCCCAGTGTGCGGAGTGAGTGCGCTACCGATCCACCTATGAATTTTTAACTCACAGTCCCCTCAGGGAAGGTTCCTTGATGTTGGTGAGGGGCTCTTGATTTAGGGAATTGGATCTGTTCTCCAGTTCCCCGAATTAAGTCTGAATGCCTTCCACATCCCCCCCCCCAGGCGCTGTATAATCCTACGGGTTTAGCGCTTCCCCCTTGATTATAATAATAATTTAACCCACAGATGGTAAGATAAGATAAGATAAGATAAGATTTCGTTCGGATTTTTAACCCCGGAGGGTTAGCCACCCAGGATAACCCAAGAAAGTCAGTGCGTCATCGAGGACTGTCTAACTTATTTCCATTGGGGTCCTTAATCTTGTCCCCCAGGATGCGACCCACACCAGTCGACTAACACCCAGGTACCTATTTGCTGCTAGGTGAACAGGACAACAGGTGTAAGGAAACGTGTCGAAATGTTTCCACCCGCCGGGAATCGAACCCGGGCCCTCCGTGTATGAAGCGGGAGCTTTAGCCACCAGGCCACCGGGCCAGAATTAAGAATTAAGTCTGCCCGAAATACCCAGGTACGCTAGTGGCTTTTTTTGTAATTAATATGTTAGAGTTTGTATTATTATTATTATTATAATCAAGGGGGAAGCGCTAAACCCGGAGGATTATACAGCTCCTGGGGGGGGGGTGGAAGGTATTCAGGCTTAATTCGGGGAACTGGAGCACAGATCCAATTACCTGGATCAAGAGCCCCTCACCAACATCAAGGAACCTTCCTTGATGGGTTGAGGGACCTAGATCAAGAGCCCCTCACCAACATCAAGGAACCTTCCTTGATGGGTTGAGGGACCTAGATCAAGAGCCCCTCACCAACATCAAGGAACCTTCCTTGATGGGTTGAGGGACCTAGATCAAGAGCCCCTCACCAACATCAAGGAACCTTCCTTGAGGGGTTATAATTAATATCTTATAATTTGTAAATATAACATCGTAAGCTTCGCGAGGAAATAAATATGTTCGTGTTCGTTATTTAGGTACAGGTTCGCGGAAGTACTCTTGTTATATGTAAATTACCCACCAGGGTGACCCCCCAAAAAAAAAATTAGTGATTTATTATAATTATTGTAGTTGTGATCTTGTGTGGGGTTGGAGGGGGTTAATTCCTTGGATCAAGAACCTCCCTCACTGGCATCACAGCGCCCCCCCTTGAGGGGCCATTAACCACAAATTACTAGTTAAATACACTTAGTTATTATTACATTCATGGGTAAGCGGTAAACCCACAGGGGTAAGTGAGCTAGAAGTGGGCAAGATAATCTATCAATCTGACCCCCGAGCTCCACCACACACTACTTCCTCATCTACATAATATCCACCACAAATACTGAAGTAAAACAGTAACTATGATAATTAAATGGATAAATTAGAGCCATGATGTTAACACAATAAATAATAACATTGGTAGTGGCTGCCTCCTGGGCTCCATTACTGCTTATTTCTCCCTCCCACGTAAGTAACTCCTACCCAACTCTTCATGCCACGCTGCCCAAGCTCACCTTCTCCAGAAGATTGGCGATGTGGTAGGAAACACTCGCCATTTTGGTGGTTTATTTAGTAAAATAAGAGCGAAGTGATCCAGCCACTGTCCAACCTCCTCCTCGATGCCGATGACATGCATTTCTTAACAATATTCATAATAATTACATACATGTGGCTTATTACTACCAATTTAACTTTCTTAATTACTTAGGCCATCAATAGTGTTAATTACAATTAGTTTAATTCATTAGTTAGTAGTTATTCGCCAGTTTTAATATTTTTGTAAGTGTATTTCTTAATTCATCACAACCACAAAACAGAGGCTTCTGATTGGTCCGCCGCACTGGCGCTAATTTTGAAAAATTTGGAAAAAAAAAATTTCAATTAATGAGGAAGTGCTAAACCTGGAGGGGTGGGGGCTAAACTAATTTGATACGAGGACGGAACTATTCTCTCCAGTTCCTTGGATTAAGCCCTAACTAATGTAACAATGTAAATAAGTCACTTGGTCTGACTTTCTTTAGGGTTATTCTGGTTGGTAATTTACACACAAGTTACCATGAATGATAATTGTACTTATGTGTACCTGTAAACTTACTAACGTATTTACATGATAGTTAATGTCAATTGTATGCTGTAAGTTTATTTATGTACAAGTACACATAAATATAGTTACCATACATATTGTAAATTACCCACCTGCATAAACACAAAAAGTCAAAGTGACTTATTACCATTGTGGTCCTTGTATTTCCATTGTGGTCCTTGTATTTCCATTGTGGTCCTTGTATTTCCATTGTGGTCCTTGTATTTCCATTGTGGTTCTTGGATTATTTCCACTGTGGTCCTTGTATTTCCACTGGAGTCCTTGGAATATTTCCACTGTGGTCCTTGTATTATTTCCACTGTGGTCCTTGTATTATTTCCACTGTGGTCCTTGTATTTCCACTGGAGTCCTTGGATTATTTCCACTGTGGTCCTTGTATTTCCACTGGAGTCCTTGGATTATTTCCACTGTGGTCCTTGTATTTCCACTGAAGTCCTTGGATTATTTCCACTGTGGTCCTTGTATTTCCACTGGAGTCCTTGGATTATTTCCACTGTGGTCCTTGTATTTCCACTGGAGTCCTTGGATTATTTCCACTGTGGTCCTTGTATTATTTCCACTGTGGTCCTTGTATTTCCACTGAAGTCCTTGGATTATTTCCACTGTGGTCCTTGTATTTCCACTGGAGTCCTTGGATTATTTCCACTGTGGTCCTTGTATTATTTCCACTGTGGTCCTTGTATTTCCACTGAAGTCCTTGGATTATTTCCACTGTGGTCCTTGTATTTCCACTGGAGTCCTTGGATTATTTCCACTGTGGTCCTTGTATTATTTCCACTGTGGTCCTTGTATTTCCACTGAAGTCCTTGGATTATTTCCACTGTGGTCCTTGTATTTCCACTGGAGTCCTTGGATTATTTCCACTGTGGTCCTTGTATTTCCACTGGAGTCCTTGGATTATTTCCACTGTGGTCCTTGTATTTCCACTGGAGTCCTTGGATTATTTCCATTGTGGTAAAGGACCCCAATGGAAATAAGTCACTTTGACTGACTTTTTTGGGTTATTTCAGGTTCTCTACACACATGCTGCTATGTATGATAATTCTATATAACTGTATTTGTGTATACCTGAATAAACTTACTTACTTACTGGTCCTTGTATTTCCATTGGGGTCTATGATGTGTTCAAGACTGCTGTTTGAACATTTCGTCCTTGATCACGTGGTTAACACACATCACGTTTAGCACTAAACCCGAAAGTGTCAGTCTTATACAGTACATTTTTTCCCGTCGACCTAGTATCTGCAATTAGTAATTACTTATTTGCAATTAGTAGTTACCTATGCAATGAGCAATTGCCTGTCAGTAATTACCTATCAGTAGTTAGTACTTACTTATCACTAATTAGTGACTATCAGTAATCAGTAACTATCTGCAGTTAATTACCAATCTGTAATTAGTCATTACCTATTTAAGAAGGAATCAAGTCCCAGGTCTTGTATTGTAACTCTCAGTTGAATGATATGTCAAGTCACACTAACTTATTTTCATAAGTCATACAGTGCCTGATAATGTAATCAGGGTTGATTTAAGGAAGAGGAAATTGGTTACAATTCCTTGGATCAAGAACCCCTCATGGCCTGTTAATGTAATCAGGGTTGATTTAAGGAAGAGGAAATTGGTTACAATTCCTTGGATCAAGAACCCCTCATGGCCTGATAATGTAATCAGGGTTGATTTAAGGAAGAGGAAATTGGTTACAATTCCTTGGATCAAGAACCCCTCATGGCCTGATAATGTAATCAGGGTTGATTTAAGGAAGAGGAAATTGGTTACAATTCCTTGGATCAAGAACTCCTCATGGCCTGATAATGTAATCAGGGTTGATTTAAGGAAGAGGAAATTGGTTACAATTCCTTGGATCAAGAACCCCTAAGAAAAGCTTTTGACACAGTAAACCACGAAATCCTACTCCACAAACTTGACCACTACGGTATAAGAGGCCATGCGCTTGCTTATTTCAAATCTTACATTACTAATAGGTATCAGTACGTCACCATTAAAGACACAGCATCAACAACACGGCCACTTGATACTGGAGTTCCGCAGGGAAGTGTCCTTGGTCCCCTGCTCTTCCTCATATACATCAATGACCTACCAAACGTATCCCAACACCTAAAACCCATTCTCTTTGCTGATGACACGACTTATGTCATCTCTCACCCTAATCTTGCCACCCTTAACACCATTGTGAATGAGGAGCTGATTAAAATATCGACTTGGATGACAGCCAACAAACTTACGCTTAACACTGACAAAACTTACTATATTATGTTTGGTAGCAGAGCAGGAGATGCACAAATTAACATTAAGATTGACAACACTCTAATTACCAGAAATAATGGGGGGAAAATTCCTAGGCTTATACCTTGACAATAACCTGAATTGCAGCACCCATATGCAGCATATAGCCAAAAAAGTATCCAAAACGGTTGGGATCCTCTCCAAGATACGATACTACGTGCCGCAAAATGCCCTTCTCACACTATACCACTCGCTTATTTATCCATACCTCACCTATGCTATTTGTGCTTGGGGATCAACTGCAGCAACACACCTAAAGCCAATAATAACCCAACAAAAAGCTGCAGTAAGAATAATCACTAAATCCCATCCCTGGCAGCACACCCCCCCACTCTTCAAAGATCTAAACTTACTCCCAGTTCAGTACATCCACACTTACTACTGTGCAATCTATATCTACAGGGCCTTAAACTCTAATATCAACCTTGACCTTAAACGCTTTCTTGATAGTTGTGACAGAACCCACAGGCATAACACCAGAAACAAACATCTCTACGACATTCCCCGTGTCCGACTAAACCTTTACAAAAATTCAATGTATGTCAAAGGCCCTAAAATCTGGAATACCCTACCTGAGAACTCTAGAAATGCAGACACATTCATCACCTTCAAAACTACCATTAGAAAACATCTTATCTCCCTGATACACCCCGTCAACTAACTTCACGAATACCACCTGGTGGTTCACACTTACACTCGCACACTCATTTGACCATAAACAGAAATATTAATCTCAGTCTTAATATAATGAATCCTGTGATACTCCAATACTGAAACTATGTACTGTGCCAAAACAAAAGCATTCACACTGCTAAACTCACAAAATAGTATTTAGTCACTTAGCCATAATACCAACTTACCTCATAATTTGTAATATTTTACATTTAAGAATAAAACTAAGTATGCCCGAAATGCCTAGCCATGCTAAGCGTTCTAGTGGTACACTCTGTAATCTCAATTTTACTACATGTTAAACCAAACAATAACCAAATTTCTGTAAACTCAGCATTGTAATCCTTACAGAGAATCCTTATAGAGAATAATCAGGGTTGATTTAAGGAAGAGGAAATTGGTTACAATTCCTTGGATCAAGAACCCCTCATGGCCTGATAATGTAATCAGGGTTGATTTAAGGAAGAGGAAATTGGTTACAATTCCTTGGATCAAGAACCCCTCATGGCCTGATAATGTAATCAGGGTTGATTTAAGGAAGAGGAAATTGGTTACAATTCCTTGGATCAAGAACCCCTCATGGCCTGATAATGTAATCAGGGTTGATTTAAGGAAGAGGAAATTGGTTACAATTCCTTGGATCAAGAACCCCTCATGGCCTGATAATGTAATCAGGGTTGATTTAAGGAAGAGGAAATTGGTTACAATTCCTTGGATCAAGAACCCCTCATGGCCTGATAATGTAATCAGGGTTGATTTAAGGAAGAGGAAATTGGTTACAATTCCTTGGATCAAGAACCCCTCATGGCCTGATAATGTAATCAGGGTTGATTTAAGGAAGAGGAAATTGGTTACAATTCCTTGGATCAAGAACCCCTCATGGCCTGATAATGTAATCAGGGTTGATTTAAGGAAGAGGAAATTGGTTACAATTCCTTGGATCAAGAACCCCTCATGGCCTGATAATGTAATCAGGGTTGATTTAAGGAAGAGGAAATTGGTTACAATTCCTTGGATCAAGAACCCCTCATGGCCTGATAATGTAATCAGGGTTGATTTAAGGAAGAGGAAATTGGTTACAATTCCTTGGATCAAGAACCCCTCATGGCCTGTTAATGTAATCAGGGTTGATTTAAGGAAGAGGAAATTGGTTACAATTCCTTGGATCAAGAACCCCTCATGGCCTGATAATGTAATCAGGGTTGATTTAAGGAAGAGGAAATTGGTTACAATTCCTTGGATCAAGAACCCCTCATGAGCATCAAGACACCTATCTTGGTTAGATATGCTTTTAATTTCTCTAAAAATTATTTCTTAATATCCAATTACTACACTCCTGAGGGAGCTCTAAACTCTTACAGGTCATATAGTGCCTGGGGGGTATGAGAGACATTAGGGTTTGATACAAGGAAGGGGACCACTGGTTCAATTCCTTAGATCAAGAAAATTTCACTGGCATCAGTGAACCTTGGATATAGGGACCCCTCAAGGTACCTATATCGACTAGCACAAAGATGCCACTGTAAGTCGACATATCTCTTTTCTCTCAAAATGCCAGGTACCAGTCTAAATGCCCACTCTTGTACTTCCTGTTTTTATTTTGTTAATGAGTATTCCAAATCAGCATTGCATATTAAAAAAAAACACTAAACCCATATGGGTTATACAGCTTCTGTATGTTTAATAATGTCTTGTTTATAAGGTAAAGTACTGTGAATGAATATTTGCCAAGATTCTAAAAAATGAACTTTTAGGATAATAGTTACAGCCTCGCCTCACTTAGCGACATACTCATTTACTGACTGCTCAGACTTACGACCAGCTGTCTGACCGATATGCAAACCTAAGTATTGTATATTAGAGCTGATTTCCTCTATTCTGTTTATTACAGTACACAATATGTGCTTTCTTTTTGGGTCGCCCTGCTTCAGTGGGAGATGGCCGACTTGTTAAAAAATATACAGTACACTATTGTATAAACAATTAAAAATATGTATACTAAAAATGTTATAAATGATGCAAAGGTGACATTAAGAAAAATGTGAAGATGGTTGACACAAACCCACTACCAGCACAGTATGCTCTTTGCTTAACCAATTTGTTTACCAACCTACTCTTAGGAACAGAACTCAGTTGTTAAGTGAGGAGAGGCTGTATTCGAAAACCTTCAAATGTGCCTATTTACTGTTTTTACTCAGGTACACAAAAAATGAAAGCATGAAAATATAGTAGTACCAACACTCTTATATGGGTGTGAAGCTTGGGTTGTAAATGTAGCAGCGAGGAGGCAGTTGGAGGCAGTGGAGATGTCCTGTCTAAGGGCAATGTGTGGTGTAAATATTATGCAGAAAATTCGGAGTGTGGAAATTAGGAGAAGGTGTGGAGCTAATAAAAGTATTAGTCAGAGGGCTGAAGAGGGGTTGTTTAGGTGGTTTGGTGATTTAGAGAGAATAGATCAAAGTAGAATGACATGGAGAGCATCTAAATCTGTAGGGGAAGGAAGGCGGGGTAGGGGTCATCCTCAAAAAGGTTGGAAGGGGTAAGGGAGGTTTTGTGGGCGAGGGGCTTGGACTTCCAGCAGGCGTGCATGAGTGTGTTCGATAGGAGTGAATGGAGACGAATGGTATTTGGGACCTGACGATCTGTTGGAGTGTGAGCAGGGTAATATTTAGTGAAAGAATTCAGGGAAACCGGTTATTTTTATATAGCCGGACTTGAGTCCTGGAAATGGGAAGTACAATGCCTGCACTTTAAAGGAGGGGTTTTGGGATATTAGCAGTTTGGAGGGATATGTTGTGTATCTTTATACGTATATGCTTCTAAACTGTTGTGTTCTGAGCACCTCTGCAAAAACAGTGATTATGTGTGAGTGAGGTGAAAGTGTTGAATGATGATGAAAGTATTTTCTTTTTGGGGATTTTCTTTCTTTTTGGGTCACCCTGCCTCAGTGGGAGACGGCCGACTTGTTGAAAAAAAAAAAATCCACACATAGGAGACAAACTTATAACACCGTTTCAGTCAATCTTCGACCATTAACTGGTGATTATTTAATGGTCCGAGCCGGACTGTAATGTTACAGATTTTATTCTCCTATGTGAGGGTTGTATGTGTATATTGTTCCAGTCAATTATTATTATAATCATGGGTGAGTGCTAAACCCATAGGATTATACAGCACCTGTATACATAAGAGGGATTACCAATAGACCCCTGGTTGTTTTCAAGAAGGCACTGGACAGGCATCTAAAGTCAGTACCTGACTAGCCAGGCTGTGGTTCATGCATCAGTTTGCGTGCGGCCAGCAGTAACAGCCTAGTTGATCAGACAATGATTCACCACGAGGCCTGGTCTCAGACCAAGCCACGAGGGCATTGACCCCCCGAAACCCTCTCCAGGTATACCTGTGGGGAGGATGGAAGGTATTTAAGCTTAATTCAGGTAACTGGAGCACAGATCCAATTCCCTAGATCAAGAGCCCCTCACCAGCATCAAGAAACCTTCCTTGAGGGACCTTGCATCAAGAGCCCCTCACCAGCATCAAGGAACCTACCTGGAGGGGCCCAAGATCAAAAGCCCCTCACCAGCATCAAGGAATCTACCTTGAAGGGCCCTAGATCAAGAACCCCTCACCAGCATCAAGGAACCTACCTTGAGGGGCCCTAGATCAAGAGCCCCTTACCAGCATCAAGGAACCTACCTTGAGGGGCCCTAGATCAAGAGCCCCCTTACCAGCATCAAGGAACCTACCTGGAGGGGCTCTAGATCAAGAGCCCCTCTCCAGCATCAGGGAACCTCCCTTGTGGGGTGTTCCAGCCCCGTTATTATGACTTTATTCTTTACTAATGCTCTTGTTTTTGTTGTTTGCAAGTGCCATAGCTTCATAACTGGTTTTCTCAGGTTAACCCTTAAACTGTCCAAACGTAGATCTACGTCCATGTGCAGGGGGCTCCGAATGTAGATTTACGTTTTTTTTTTTTACATGCTTTCAAATGGGGAAAATCAAGGTCGGAGCGCTACGCATGTAACCATAGATCTACGTTTGGACAGTTTAAGGGTTAAAACCTTGTTTCATCATCTAGTTTGTGTTCTCTATTTTTTGCAACAATTGAAAACAAGAAAATGTTATTACCTATTTGTAGCTACACAAGCACAGCTTAACTTTTGGTGCCCCATCATCCTCATTTATGCTATCAATGTTTTTTAAAGTTGTAAGTGGCTGTAGGAATTACTACCTCTTTGTAAATAATTTTGCTGATTTACAATACTAGGAATTGACCTTTGTTGACCTCCACTAGTCACACTATCCCGGCACATTTCATCCCTTATTATAAAACTATTTCTCCAGCTGTGTTGATACCTTTGCCTTCACCCCCAACTTTCTTCTCAATTTTATTACTGCATACCTGGGAGAGAGAGAAACTCACAAAAATCACACAGCACATGGGAAATAGAAGGCAAACAGAGTACATCAAAGAATGGGAAGGGCAGTTCAATTCCCTTGGATTAAGAACCCCTTGGTAACATCAAGGCACCCGGCTTCCTTTGAATGCTGTGAATCCAAAGGTTGTACAATAATAAACAATGTATAACTCCATTAGGTTCAAACATATGAATTCTGACAGCTGAATGGTGAGTGTCTGAGCATGGCTAATTACATTACCTAAACCTCACACAATACAGTGGAACCTCGGTGTTTGAGCGAACCCTTGTCTAAACAAGCAGTATTATTATTAACATAATCAAGGGGGAGCACTAAACCCGTAGGATTATGCAGTGCCTGCAGGGGGGTTGTGGAAGGTATTCAGGCTTAATTCCAGAAACCGAAGCACAGATCCAGTTCCCCTCAAGGAACCTTCCTTGACGGGATGTGAACAAGCAGTAGTGAAAATAAAGGTAAGAGGAAAACCGTGAGAACCACAAATGAATTAAGAAAAAATTTATTTCAAAGACATTGGGTTATAATAATAATAATAATAATAATGATTAAAAATTTATTTTAGTAAAAATACATAAAAAAAAGAAGAAACTCTGCACATGTATTCATTAAACACTATATAGAGGAAAAATAGACCAAATACGTACAGTGGACCCCCGCTTAACGATCACCTCCCAATGCGACCAATTATGTAATTGTATTTATGTAAGTGCGTTTGTACGTGTATGTTTGGGGATCTGAAATGGACTAATCTACTTCACAATATTCCTTATGGGAACAAATTCGGTCAGTACTGGCACCTGAACATACTTCTGGAATGAAAAAATATCGTTAACCGGGGGTCCACTGTATTCCCTACTACATATATTAAAGACCCGAGTGTCCATTAATTAATATTCTCAAGGTATAACTACTCAAATTCCTCTCAGTGCTGATACTGAGCAAAACACTCAATTAGGTAATTATAAACTCTCTACAATCTTCGTAAAGAATATAAGGGCATATAATATATAATATGATTAAGTTATACCTTGAATGTTAAGACCCTGGGATGCCTTCGTAGAGTGTAATTTCAACCTTCTTAAAGATGTGCATCTTTCTTGCTGGAAATGATTATTAATTGCAAGGGAAGGAGCAACTATTTCCTATCTTGTGAATAAATGGTTTACGAAACTGATATTGTGCAACATTTGGGTATTATTATTCTGGAAATGTTTTGCTATGCAGTGGCCTCTTCAGTCCAATACAGAGAAGGGCAGAAGGTGAGGAGGAATTTGAGATAATCAGTCCCTGACTAAAGAGTTTGAGATAATCAGTCCCTGACTGATTACCTCACACTACTACTCATCTTCCACCTTTCTCTGTATTGGACTGAAGAAGCCACTGCACAGAAAAACATTTCCAGAATAAAGATACCGAAATGTTACATAAATGTTTCATTTATCTACTCCCTATCTTCCTTTCTTTTGTCTTTAATAACATACATAGCTTAATAGGAAATACAGTGGACCCCCGGTTAACGATATTTTTTCAATCCAGAAGTATGTTCAGGTGCCAGTACTGACCGAATTTGTTCCCATAAGGAATATTGTGAGGTAAATTAGTCCATTTCAGACCCCCAAACATATACGTACAAACGTACTTACATAAATACACTTACATAATTGGTCGCATTCGGAGGTGATCGTTATGCGGGGGTCCACTGTAATTCCGACCCACTTTCCTAACTATCAGTGTTCAAGAAAAACTAAGGCTTATGTTATTGTATTTATATTTAGACTTGGGACTAAAAAATTGATTACATTATCACAGAAACCTGGCATAACTGCCTAAGGAAAAAAGTAATTTCTGAGGAATCACAAATCCAGCAGCATCCTTGAATCTATATTCCCACCAGATCTAGCCAACAATCTCTGTGGCTTTTTAATAAAAATTTGCTAGTGTAAATCTATGTTGGGTAAAAAGACAAGTGCAATTAATGCAACATTTTCTTGGTAATGTTTTGATCTCTAGGAACTCTGTCAAGCCGTTACAGCTTGATAAAGCTCCTGTAGAGCGAAAGGTTGCCACAGTAAAATGTCACATTAGTTGTACGTGTGTCCTTTTACCTAACATATTGTTGGTAATTCTACCAACATTATTACATTGTAAATCTAGTCAAAGTAACAATTTCCTGTCATATATTATCAGGGGAAATAAATAAGAAGCAAGACTAAAAACAATGTTAAAATACATTACATATCCAAGGAAGTTCCAAATTAGAAATGTAAACTAGCAAAAAATAAAATCTACCGAACAATTTTAACGAATAGTACGAGCCAGCATTGAAATTGGGTGACCTTTGTTGCCATTTGTTTGTTTTTTATCTTTCTTGTCAACAGCCCAACACTTCCACATACGGATAGTCTCGTCAGCAGCTGCGCTGACCACCATCTGCCCGTCAGGTGATAAACACAGTTCTAGAACTCTACCAGTGTGACCTGAAAACATACACACATTGTATGAAATACAAATTATAACGCTCCATTATTTCCACATGACCAAACATTTGTATTTTGGTTTTTTCCCCATTGAATTATGTACATTTTATACAATACATTGTACAGCTAGGTAGTTTTCAAACTTTAAATGCTTTCTAAGAGCCCCAGTTGTAAGTGTGGATGTGTAAGCTGGCAACATCCTCTAATTAGGTAACCCACTTTTTTATAATTAATTTCAAAAGACTATCAATAATCAGTCATATTTTAAGTAATACATTGCACTTTTAAATACACTAGAACTCAGGTGGTTTAGACAGGATGAACTAAAAGAATTTGTTATTAACTTTTAACCCATAAACGGTCCAAGCAGATCTACGTTCGCATGTGTTGTGCTACAAAAGTAGATATTTGTTTTTTTTACATATTTTCAAACAAAAAAAAAGTAGATCAAAGTTTTTTTTAACACATTTTCAAGTGTAAAAAAACAAAAAGAAGATCTACTTTTTTATATACTTTCAAACGTTGAAAAAACGTATACAGTGGAACCTCAAAAATCGAACTGCTTCCAACACAACCAATTATGTAAGTGTATTTTTGTAAGTGCTTTTATAAGTGTATTTTTGAGGGTCTGAAATGGACTAACCTAATTTACATTATTCCTCATGGGAATAAATTCATTCGGTAAAGGCACTCAAACAGCCTTCTGGACCAAAGAAAGTTCGATATTTGAGGTTCCACTGTATATATGTTTGGACCGTTTACGGGTTAAAGGATCAAAGGCAATGTTAGTGTTTGAGGCTTCTAACTCACCTGTAAGATCTGCCACTTTGCACATGGTGGGATACTTCCAGAGGGTCAGTTGGTGGTTGGAAAAGCCATGTCCAGAGATTAATTCCTTATAGTGGGATGACCATAATATGGAGGACACCTGAAGTACAATATCTATCAAAGAACTTCTGAAAGTACATTTTTTATTGCATTTTAATAACTACAAAACTAATATCACTGTCTTGCAAGACAAGACTGGCAAGACAGTGATAGTGTAAATGATGGTTAAAGTGTTTCTTTCTCAGGTCACCTTGCCTCGGTGGGGGAGAACCATTGTGAAAAAAAAAAAAAATCTCCCACGCATACAGAACTTCACAGAAAACCTATGGGTCATTCAGTTCAATGGGTGGCAGATGCTTGATCACCCTCCTACTAGTCAGTCAATCTCCTGGTAATAATTTCTGATGAATAAGACACTCCGGTGTTGAGGATTTTTTTTTTTTTAACACGTCAGTCGTCTCCCAACAAGGCAGGGTGATCCAATAAGAAAGAAAATCCCCAAAGAGAAAATACTTTCATCCTCATTCAACTTTCATCATCACTCATACATAATCACTGTCTTTGCAGAGGCACTCAGATACGACAGTTCAGAAGTCCCTCCAAACTGCCAATATCCCAAATCCCTCCTTTAAAGTGCAGACATTGTACTTCCCATTTCCAGGACTCAAGTCCGGCTAACCTGTCAAAGATGCCTCCCCTAATTCTGATTGCCTAAATTTTGGAAAAAAAAAATAAATAAATAAAAATAAACGATACTTAGGCCTCCAAGATGTTGAGTAAATTTTTGACTTATTTTGGGAAAAAAATAGTCCGACGCCATAAAATATGATAAGTATATCACAAAGGTACTCAGCCCACTTGGGCAACAAAGGCCTGTTACATTTCAAGTGGGAACAGTGTTGGTGCACCAAAGAGTAATAAGCATTTGTTAGTGGAAGAATATAACCCATGGAAGACAAAAATTAGTAATAAGGTTTGTACATTTTGACCTCCAACTAAGATCCCCTATCAGATGCTTACATAAACGGATTTCAGGTCAAAAAAAAAGTTTCTTTCCTATTTTTAGTCGCCATGTTGAACAAATCCTCCCAGGGAACAAAGTCTACTGAACTTGGAAGGGGAAGATCAATCTTTGCAGTGGGAGACTCAAGACGACAGTCAGGGAAATGAACTGAATAAACAATTTATTCTGAATCAAATAAATAATTTAAGTAGAAAAGGAACTTCCACAGACATAAGAGAAGTATTATTGTTAATGTGTCATAAATCACAAAATCATACTAAGACAATTAAAAACAAACCATCGGCCAAGCTCATGGAAGACCCACTTGAAAAACTTGCATTTGTGGTCACAGTGGTGGCCCATGCCCATACAGAAATATACCTAGCTAGATGAATCTTACTGTAGACAGCTGGCCCAGTGCAGCTGGCCCAGTGCAGCTGGCCCAGTGCAGCTGGCCCAGTGGTTCATGCACCAGCCTGGAGTTTTAGGACCTACTTGCCATGGGTTCAAACCCCACCCATTCCATGTTTTATTTTTAAATGTGTCATGAAAATTAACTGACAATGAACTTAAACATATAATGGCCTACATAACTGCTCATTTAGAGTATCTTGAAGACATCACTGATTATTATTCAAAACTTTGGCAGTACAGTTATATAACACAGGTATAAGAATATACAGGTATGTATATGTTTACCTGGTAAAGCACTTGGCTCTCTGAGTAGTACTCTAGCAACACAGAAGTGAAATATTTTCTGAATCTTAAGAAAAATTCCCAATTCCAAAGAAATTATACACATCTGTGAAGGATAAATTTAAGGCTATAATATACAAATTCCGTCCTGCCAAGTGAATGTAAAATGAAAGCCTGTACGTAATTGTTTTACATGATGGTAGGATTACTGGTGTTTTTTTCTGTCTCATAAACATGCAAGGTTTCAGGTACATTTTGCTACTTCTACTTACACTTAGGTCACACTACATACACGTTTTTTTTTTTTTTCAACAAACCGGCCGTATCCCACCAAGGCAGGGTGGCCCAAAAAGAAAAACAAAAGTTTCTCTTTTCAAATTTAGTAATTTATACAGGAGAAGGGGTTACTAGCCCCTTGCTCCCGGCATTTTAGTCGCCTCTTACAACACGCATGGCTTACGGAGGAAGAATTCTGTTCCACTTCCCCATGGAGGTAAGAGGAAATAAACAAGAACAAGAACTAGTAAGAAAATAGAAGAAAACCCAGAGGGGTGTGTATATATATACAGTGGACCCCCGGTTAACGATTTTAATCCGTGCAAGAGGGGTAATTGTTATGCGAAATAATCGTTATGTGAATGAATTTTCCCCATAAGAAATAATGGAAATAAAATTAATCCGTGCAAGACACCCAAAAGTATGAAAAAAAAATTTTTTTACCACATGAAATGTTAATTTTAATACACACAAACTGAAAAAGGCATGCACAATTACATGACACTTACTTTTATTGAAGATCTGGTGATGATTGATGGGATGGGAGGAGGGGAGAGAGAGTGTTAGTGTTTAGAAGGGGAATCCCCTTCCATTAGGACTTGAGGTAGCAAGTCCTTTTCTGGGGTTACTTCCCTTCTTCTTTTAATGCCACTAGGGCCAGCTTCAGAGTCACTGGACTTCTTTCGCACAAGATATCTGTCCATAGTGGCCTGTACCTCTCGTTCCTTTATGACTTGCCTAAAGTGTTTCACAACATTGTCAGTGTAATAATCACCAGCACGGCTTGCAATAGCTGTGTGAGGGTGATTTTCATCCATGAAGGTTTGCACTTCAAGCCACTTTGCACAGATTTCCTTTATCTTTGTAGTAGGCAACTTCTTCAATTTCTCTCTCCCCTCCTCTGAACCAGTTTCCCCAGGTCTGGCCTCTTGCTCTTGAAGTTGATCTATCAGCTCATCAGTGGTTAGTTCTTCATTGTCCTCCTCCACCAACTCTTCCACATCCTCCCCACTAACCTCCAACCCCAAGGACTTTCCCAATGCCACAATGGATTCCTCAACTGGCACAGGATTCTCAGGGTTAGCCTCAAACCCTTTAAAATCCCTTTTGTCTACACATTCTGGCCACAGTTTCTTCCAAGCAGAGTTCAAGGTCTTCTTAGTCACTCCCTCCCAAGCCTTACCTATAAGGTTTACACAATTGAGGATATTAAAGTGCTCTCTCCAAAACTCTCTTAGAGTCAGTCGAGTTTCTGAGGTCACTACAAAGCACCTTTCAAACAGAGCTTTTGTGTACAGTTTTTTGAAGTTTGCAATAACCTGCTGGTCCATGGGCTGCAGGAGAGGAGTGGTATTAGGAGGCAAAAACTTCACCTTAATGAAGCTCATGTCCCCATAAAGTCGCTCTGCCACGTCTGTAGGATGACCAGGGGCATTGTCTAACACCAGGAGGCACTTAAGGTCTAATTTCTTTTCAGTTAGGTAATCTTTCACATTGGGGGCAAATGCATGGTGTAACCAGTTATAGAAAAAGTCCCTAGTGACCCATGCCTTACTGTTTGCCCTCCACAGCACACACAAATTATCCTTGAGGACATTCTTTTGCCTGAACGCTCTGGGAGTTTCAGAGTGATACACTAATAAAGGCTTAACTTTGCAATCACCACTAGCATTGGCACACATCAACAAAGTAAGCCTGTCTTTCATAGGCTTATGTCCTGGGAGTGCCTTTTCCTCCTGAGTAATGTAGGTCCTGCTTGGCATTTTCTTCCAGAACAGGCCTGTTTCATCACAATTAAACACTTGTTCAGGTTTCAGTCCTTCACTGTCTATGTACTCCTTGAATTCCTGCACATATTTTTCAGCCGCTTTGTGGTCCGAACTGGCAGCCTCACCATGCCTTATCACACTATGGATGCCACTACGCTTCTTAAATCTCTCAAACCAACCTTTGCTGGCCTTAAATTCACTCACATCATCACTAGTTGCAGGCATTTTTTTAATTAAATCCTCATGCAACTTCCTAGCCTTTTCACATATGATCGCTTGAGAGACGCTTTCTCCTGCTAGCTGTTTTTCATTTATCCACACCAATAAGTCTCTCTCAACATCTTCCATCACTTGCGATCTTTGTTTCGAAAACACAGTTAAACCTTTGGCAAGAACAGCTTCCTTGATTGTCTTTCTGGTGCCCACAATAGTAGCGATGGTTGATTGGGGTTTCTTGTACAACTTGACTAGGTTGGCGATACGCACTCCACTTTCATACTTATCAATGATCTCTTTCTTCATTTCAATGGGAATTCTCACCCTTATTGGTGTACGGTTGGCACTAGAAGCTTTCTTGGGGCCCATGGTCACTTATTTTCCAGAAACAGCACCGAAAACACTGTAATAATACGAAATATTCCGAGTGTATGCTTGGATGTTACCGCGGAGGCTGGCTGGTAAACAATGGCACGGGCGGCACATGTGAGGCTGGCTGAGGGCGCACATTGGACGCGTCTCGGACGAAAATCGGTGAGCGGGTTTTTAATCGGTATGCGCGGCAAAATTTTTGCGATTAAAGTAAGCGGTATGCGGATTAATCGCTATGTGATGCCATCGTTATGCGGGGGTCCACTGTATATATATATATATATATATATGGCAGTTTGGAGGGATATGTTGTGTATCTTTATACGTATATGTTTCTAAACTGTTGTATTCTGAGCACCTCTGCAAAAGCAGTGATAATGTGTGAGTGTGGTGAAAGTGCTGAATGATGATGAAAGTATTTTCTTTTTGGGAGACGGCCGACTTGTTGGAAAAAAAAAAAAAAAAAAAACATGTATGTGTAGTGTGACCTAAGGGTAAGTAGAAGTAGCAAGACGTACCTGAAATCTTGCATGTTTACGAGACAGAAAAATGGACACCAGCAATCCTACCATCAAGTAAAACAATTACAGGCTTTCGTTTTACACTCACTTGGCAGGACGGTAGTACCTTCCTGGGTGGTTGCTGTCTACCAACCTACTACCTAGAACATATACATGTACAAACATATATATACACACCCCTCTGGGTTTTCGTCTATTTTCTTACTAGTTCTTGTTCTTGTTTATTTCCTCATATCTCCATGGGGAAGTGGAACAGAATTCTTCCTCTATAAGCTATGCGTGTTGTAAGAGGCGACTAAAGTGCCGGGAGCAAGGGGCTAGTAACCTCTTCTCCTGTATATATTACTAAATGTGAAAGAAGAAACTTTTGTTTTTCCTTTTGGGCCGCCCCGCCTCGGTGGGATACGGCCGGTGTGTTGAAAGAAAAAAGATATACAAATTCATACATAGGCAGACCTGAGAATTGGTTTGAACATCCTTGAGACAGATGCCAGTGGTACAGTTCCAGAGTCGAATGGTTCTATCAGCAGTGCCACCACCTGTAGCCAGGAGGTTATTTTGCCAGGGACACCAAGCTACTGCCTGAAATACAACACCACATTATCAGAACACACAACATAATTTTGTTTACAAAATACAATCCTTATACAATACTTTTCTATGTTTTCCTGGCCAATGTCTCCTTACCCTTTGAAATTAAGAAAAACAGAGAAGTGATTATGGCAATTATGGTATATTTATCATCAGAGATCTGGGGATTTGTCAAATGTATGTTTACAACAAGTCAGAGAATACTTGTGGTGGGTGAACAAAATGTTAGAGTGAAATGCTTGTAGATGACATAGTAGGCAAGGGGTAAATGATACAAAGAGGCTTAACTGAATTACGTATATACAGAACAAGGTTTGGTAATACATAATACTTGTATTTAGAAAAATAAGGTAGATATAAGCGAGATATAAGCGACTATTGGCAGAAAGGTGGGCTAGTGCAAAGATGAGTAGTGGGGGGGTTGAAGAGGGTTGGAATAGTTTTAAAAATGCAGTATTAGAATGTGGGGCAGAAGTTTGTGGTTATAGGAGGGTGGGGGCAGGAGGAAAGAGGAGTGATTGGTGGACTGATGAAGTAAAGGGTGTGATAAGAGAGAAAAAGGTAGCTTACGAGAGTTTTTTACAAAGCAGAAGTGTTATAAGAAGAACAGAGTATATGGAGAGTAAAAGAAAGGTGAAGAGAGTGGTGAGAGAGTGCAAAAGGAGAGCAGATGAAAGAGTGGGAGAGGCACTGTCAAGAAATTTTAATGAAAATAAGAAAAAATTTTGGAGTGAGTTAAACAAGTTAAGAAAGCCTAGGGAAAGTATGGATTTGTCAGTTAAAAACAGAGTAGGGGAGTTAGTAGATGGGGAGATGGAGGTATTGGGTAGATGGCGAGAATATTTTGAGGAACTTTTAAATGTTAAGGAAGAAAGGGAGGCAGTAATTTCATGCACTGGCCAGGGAGGTATACCATCTTTTAGGAGTGAAGAAGAGCAGAATGTAAGTGTGGTGAAGGTACGTGAGGCATTACGTAGAATGAAAGGGGGTAAAGCAGCTGGAACTGATGGGATCATGACAGAAATGTTAAAAGCAGGGGGGGATATAGTGTTGGAGTGGTTGGTACTTTTGTTTAATAAATGTATGAAAGAGGGGAAGGTACCTAGGGATTGGCAGAGAGCATGTATAGTCCCTTTATATAAAGGGAAAGGGGACAAAAGAGACTGTAAAAATTATAGAGGAATAAGTTTACTGAGTATACCAGGAAAAGTATACGGTAGGGTTATAATTGAAAGAATTAGAGGTAAGACAGAATGTAGAATTGCGGACGAGCAAGGAGGCTTCAGAGTGGGTAGGGGATGTGTAGATCAAGTGTTTACATTGAAGCATATATGTGAACAGTATTTAGGTAAAGGTAGGGAAGTTTTTATTGCATTTATGGATTTAGAAAAGGCATATGATAGAGTGGATAGAGGAGCAATGTGGCAGATGTTGCAAGTATATGGAATAGGTGGTAAGTTACTAAATGCTGTAAAGAGCTTTTATGAGGATAGTGAGGCTCAGGTTAGGGTGTGTAGAAGAGAGGGAGAATACTTCCTGGTAAAAGTAGGTCTTAGACAGGGATGTGTAATGTCACCATGGTTGTTTAATATATTTATAGATGGGGTTGTAAAAGAAGTAAATGCCAGGGTGTTCGGGAGAGGGGTGGGATTAAATTATGGGGAATCAAATTCAAAATGGGAATTGACACAGTTACTTTTTGCTGATGATACTGTGCTTATGGGAGATTCTAAAGAAAAATTACAAAAGTTCGAGGATGAGTTTGAGAATGTGTGTAAAGGTAGAAAGTTGAAAGTGAACATAGAAAAGAGTAAGGTGATGAGGGTATCAAATGATTTAGATAAAGAAAAATTGGATATCAAATTGGGGAGGAGGAGTATGGAAGAAGTGAATGTTTTCAGATACTTGGGAGTTGACGTGTCGGCGGATGGATTTATGAAGGATGAGGTTAATCATAGAATTGATGAGGGAAAAAAGGTGAGTGGTGCGTTGAGGTATATGTGGAGTCAAAAAACGTTATCTATGGAGGCAAAGAAGGGAATGTATGAAAGTATAGTAGTACCAACACTCTTATATGGATGTGAAGCTTGGGTGGTAAATGCAGCAGCGAGGAGACGGTTGGAGGCAGTGGAGATGTCCTGTCTAAGGGCAATGTGTGGTGTAAATATTATGCAGAAAATTCGGAGTGTGGAAATTAGGAGAAGGTGTGGAGTTAATAAAAGCATTAGTCAGAGGGCAGAAGAGGGGTTGTTGAGGTGGTTTGGTCATTTAGAGAGAATGGATCAAAGTAGAATGACATGGAAAGCATATAAATCTATAGGGGAAGGAAAGAGGGGTAGGGGTCGTCCTCGAAAGGGTTGGAAAGAGGGGGTAAAGGAGGTTTTGTGGGTGAGGGGCTTGGACTTCCAGCAAGCGTGCATGAGTGTGTTAGATAGGAGTGAATGGAGACGAATGATACTTGGGACCTGACGATCTGTTGGAGTGTGAGCAGGGTAATATTTAGTGAAGGGATTCAGGGAAACCGGTTATTTTCATATAGTCGGACTTGAGTCCTGGAAATGGGAAGTACAATGCCTGCACTTTAAAGGAGGGGTTTGGGATATTGGCAGTTTGGAGGGATATGTTGTGTATCTTTATACGTATATGCTTCTAAACTGTTGTATTCTGAGCACCTCTGCAAAAGCAGTGATAATGTGTGAGTGTGGTGAAAGTGTTGAATAATGATGAAAGTATTTTCTTTTTGGGGATTTTCTTTCTTTTTTTTTTGGGTCACCCTGCCTCGGTGGGAGACGGCCGACTTGTTGAGGAAAAAAAAAAAAAAAAAAAAAAGTACACAAGATATGATTACAGAGTGCAGTGACAGTGTGCTAGATGAAGTAGATAAGAAAAGTGTCAAGTAGATTTCTAGAGGTACATGATTTTAGAAAGGCAACAAATATATATTTTTTTATTATTATCAACACATCAGCCATTTCCCACCAAGGTAGGGTGGCCTGAAAAAGAAAAACGTTCACCATCATTCATGGCATCACTGTCTTGCCAGTGGCACGATTACACTACAGTTATAAAACTGCAACATTAACACCCCTCCTTCAGAGTGCAGGCACTGTACTTCCCATCTCCAGGACTCAAGTCATTATTTAGTGGCAGCTACAGTGAGAGTATACCCATGGAAGTTTGTTTAGGGAGGCAAGAAAGTAATGTACCATAGCAGAGAAGTACTAACACTTTTTTATGGGTGAGGAATGCTTAAAATATTGCAGCATTTACGACAAAGTCAGTGGTGATGTTATGTTTGAGAGCAATGTGTAGTGTGAATATTAGGCATAGAATTTGGTGCATAGAAATTAGACTATGGAGCGTGAGTTACCAAAGGTATAATTCAGAGGGCCGAGGAGGGCTTGTCGAATCACTACAAGAGGTTACTAAGTAGGGCAAATGTTCACGTTTCCTATTGCATACATAGTAGCCAACTGAAATTACACTCAAGCTTTCACTAAACAGGTAAGCACAGCATACAGTAGACAAAATAAATGAATACAATAGCAATCCATCTATTTTAGTAATCCATCTGTTTTGCAAGTAAAACAAGTGGGTGTGCTTGTTCTCACCTTGATGGCAGCTTGATGATCAGTGAAGGTATGTAGAGGTGTAGTGGCACCTTGCTCCCAGATGTTCACTTGGTTGTCATTGGCACCAGAGGCCAGAACTCTGCCATCAGGAGACCATTTCAAACCACATACTTCCTGGTGACAAAATTATATTATGAATTTCTTTATCAACATGTTGGCCATCTCCCACCAAGGTAGGGTGACCCAAGATAAGAAATACCATCTTGCACACTATCACTGTCATGCAAGAGGCATTTGCCGAGGGCTTAAATTCCTTCAATTTTCACCTTTAAATGTCACAAAACCACCATTAACAAAGATTTGGACCAAGTATCTTTGCAACATATCTCGTCCCGTTACCTCTACACCACATGACACGACTTCATCAGCTGGATTCCAACTAAAGAGGCACTATAAATTAGCACAATAATACTGGGTATAAGTCTTTGTTAATACAGACACGCCTTGCTAATACAGTGTTTTGCTTTAAAATGCTTCACTAATACAGTGCTTTTCAGCCATATTCATGTTTATCATTTTCGGTGGTGACACCACCGAAAATATATTTTTACAAGTGTATTTTTCCTGCTGCATCATTTCTTTTAGGCTTAGCACTACTGTACATTTAATAAATGATAATGTAAACATGTTTTTAGGCTTTTATATGTACCAGCAAGTGAAATAGAGGCTGTGATTCGCTTTAAGGCAATATTCGTTTTGTGGTGAAGACAATTAAATCCAAAAAACCTTAATAATCTTTGATCAACTAACCTGTGTGTGACTAACCAGCGTAGCAATATGGTGGTCTGCAATACGAACATCATGATGGAAAATCTGTCCTGAGCGAGACCCCGATGAAAGAATATACGAATTCCAAGAGAGAGTAGTGACACGATTTGAATGGCCTCCCATGGTGCGTACCAGCTTCTGTTGCCCAACATCCCAGAGCTGCGTCAAACCAGAGCTTAATCCCATGGCCAGAACATTACCTGTGTAAAATAAACAACTTAATGGTTTCTTGCACGGAACAGAAGTCACATTTTACCACACTGGACGTGTCCCATGAAGATTGTGCAATACATTCAGTAGCACTAATCTATTACACAAATTCCCTTTTAAATTCTAGGAGATAAACAAAAAAAAAGCTCCATCTATTTGAACCATTCTTTTCCTTGTAAAGTTAAACGTAAAACATACATTGCCGTGAGTACAAAAACTGCAATTAAGGACCACTGTGGCACTGGAACAAGAATTCGTAAATTTACCAGAGAGTAGGAAGAATGAAGAGCTGGACAATTGTGTTAGCGAGGCACTGTGGACCAAGATCATCATTTTTTTTTTTTTAACAAGTCGGCCGTCTCCCACTGAGGCAGGGTGACCCAAAAAGAAAGAAAATCCCCAAAAAGAAAATACTTTCATCATTCAACATTTTCACCTCCCTCAAACATAATCACTGTTTTTGCAGAGGTGCTCAGAAACACAACAGTTTAGAAGCATATACGTATAAAGATACACAACATATCCCTCCAAACTGCTAATATCCCGAACCCCTCCTTTAGAGCGCAGGCACTGTACTTCCCATTTCCAGGACTCAAGTCCGGCTATACAAAAATAACCAGTTTCTCCTAATGCAATTATTAGTCATACAGTATGATTGACTTAGCAGAAATTTCTGGTCATCTGATCAAGGCTTTCCAATGACTTACCAATGCAAAAGACAAATATTACATATTAGGATTTTGGTAGATCCTCCACCCCACTTAAGAACAAATAACAAAATTAAAAAAAATATTTGAAACTGAGGGTAAGAAATACAAAATTAAACAAAAATAAAAGGGGGTAATCTTCACATGCATTCTGAAACAGATTAGGATTTAATGAAGGTTTTGAGAGCTAAATCAGTTATTCAAAAAAAAAAAAAAAAAAAAAAAAAAAATGAATCATGACTGTCGAGGATGCTGGGTAACCCAACTGGAACAATAATTTATGGAATCTCTTAAAAATTAGCTGTGAAACTTGCTGATCAGAGATTACTACTGTTTCTTTCAGCTTATCCATGCAAGATAATCTCAGTAAATTCAAGCTGCCATCACGACTGGCTAACTGCGACAAAGTTTAACTCTTCATTGTCAAAGACAACACTGAAAATGGAATAGTTTGTTTATAAAATATAAAGGATAAACCTCCTCCCTAGAGACTGTAGTGTCTTACGACAGTTAGTCATTTTTCACAGATGTAGTGTGTGGTGTAAATATTGTGCAGAGAATTCAGAGTGTGGAAGTTAGGATGAGGTGTGAAGTTACTAAAAGTATTAGTCAGAGGGCTGAAGAGGGGTTATTGAGGTGGTTTGGTCATTTAGAGAAAATGGGTCAAAGTAGAATGACTTGGAGAGCGTATAAATCTGTAGGGGAAGGAAGGCAGGGTAGGGGTCGTCCTTGAAAAGGTTGGAGGGAGGGGGTGAAGGTTTTGTGGGTGAGGAGCTTGGAATTCCAGCAAGGATTTGTGAGCGTGTTAGATAGAAGTGAATGGAGACAAATGGTTTTTGGGACCTGGCGAGCTGTTGGAGTGTGAGCAGGGTAATAATTTGCGAGGGGATTCAGGAAAACCGGTTAGCCGGACTTGAGTCCTGAAAATGGGAAGTACAATGCCTGCACTGTAAAGGAGGGGTTTGGGATATTGGCAGTTTGGAGGGACTTCTGAAATGTTGTATATGAGCGCCTCTGCAAAGACGGTGATTATGTATGAGTCAGGTGAAAGTGTTGAATGATGAAAGTATTTTCTTTTTGGGGATTTTTTTTTCTTTCTCTTTGGGTCACCCTGCCTCGGTGGGAGACGATCAACTTGTTAAAAAAAAAAAGGGGGGGGGGTAGTAATGAATAAGTATGGTTCAACACTTTTTTTTTTCAACAAGTCGGCCATCTCCCACCGATGCAGGGTGACCCAAAAAAGAAAGAAAATCCCCAAAAAGAAAATACTTTCATCATCATTCAACACTTTCACTACACTCGCACATTATCACTGTTTTTGCAGAGGTGCTCAGAATACAACAGTTTAGAAGCATATACGTATAAAGATACACAACATATCCCTCCAAACTGCCAATATCCCAAACCCCTCCTTTAAAGTGCAGGCACTGTACTTCCCATTTCCAGGACTCGAGTCCGACTATATGAAAATAACCAGTTTCCCTGAATGGTTCAACACAAAGTTAGCAAATTACCTACTCTAAAGTCAGTAAAAAGACCAAATTAAAAACTTGGTGGATGCATGAGAAATTTTTTGGCTTGAACAGGAAAATCAAATAAAAGTCTGACTGGCTTGCAAGTTATTTGTGTACAGTTCGTCACAGTATTGTGCCTTTTTATCCTTTCAGAAAAATCCAATTATTGTCTTTATGGAAGTGAAAACCATGCAGAATCTCTCATCAGTTGCATATAGAGAGGTTTACCTATACAAATTCAGTGGTTTTCCTGTCAGACTTACACACAGACTCACCCTCTTTGATCCAGGATAATGAGCACACATAATCTGGGTCATCAAGCTGGGCTAAGGGGGTGATAGAGCCATCTCCTGCATTCCAGATGTAGATGGAGCTACTGAGTGCAACTGCCAAGTGGTTATTTATACTCCAGTCCAGCAGATGGAGATCTGAGAAGAAAAAGCTACCTTGTAAATCATACCATGGGCGGAGATTGAACTCGTAGCGACTGAGTTGTAAAACTCCAGGCTAGCGCATAAGCCACCGTTTGCAATCATGTCATTATGATTTCACGAGTCAAGATACCTTGTAGTTATTGCTACCTGGGTTTGAAAAGTAAATAAATAATTCCCCCTAAAAGTTTTTAAGTTTGCAACAACATTTCATCTTTTTATTTTTGTGTTCATGTTATGATCCTCTAAACATCAACAAATGTTACAAAAAATAGGAAAATCAGTTTAGTAAAAGCAAGAGCACATTTCAAGAAAGGCAATTAGCCAACTCTGATTTACTGGACTATGTACTAATTCTCATAAGCAGAAGCATAGAGAAGGGAGGGGTGAAGACTGATGGTGCTGGGACATGATCACAAACACAAGTACTTGCCTGTATGTGGTTGCAGGGCTTGTGGTCTAGCCTTGCAACTTGCCAGGTTTGCTTCCTCCTAATTTTATGGCCCCTATCATACCAGCTCTTAAAACCAATTATGGGGCCTGCCAACACTACATCACTGAAACTATTCCACTTCCCAACCATCCTGAGACTAAAGAAGTACTTCCTGACATCCCTGTGGCTTAACTATGTTTTTAATTTCCAGTTGTCCCTGTTCACAAATATCCTGTCCCTGTCTACCCTATCAATTCCCCTGAGTATTTTGTATGATATATCACCCCTGGTTCTCCTGTCCTCCAATGTCTTTAGATTCAATTTCCTTAGTCTCTCCTCATAGCTCATGCCTCTTAACTCAGTAACAAACTTTGCTGCGTACTTCTGCACTTTCTCCAGTTTCTTAGCATGCTTCCTCAGGTGTGGGTTCCATACTGGTGCTGCATACTTCAAGAAGGTACATGGTATACAAATGTAAATTACTTACAGCATTTTGGATAATATCACAGCTAACATTGTGATCAAGAATACAACAGTGTATGAGACAGAGATGGGACAACACTAAAATTTTTGCTAATACGTACTGATACCATCAAGACGAGCCAATATCCACTAACACAGATTCTCAACTTCAAGCCGATACTGATACCTACCAACTATTTGCATAAACAAAAAGAAATCTGGATACACGAATAATAAACACAAACAATGGTGTATCAGTATTATACTGCATGAAATTTATTTAACCCTTCAACGGTCCAGACAGATCGACGTTCAAATTCGTAGCTACAAAAGTAGATCTACTTTTTTTTACATATTTTCAAATATAACAAAAAAAAATGTAGATAAAAGTTTTTTTTACACGTTTTCACATGTAAAACAAAAAAAAAAAGATCTACATTTTTTACGTACTTTCAGATGTTGAAAAAACGTATATATATGTTTGGACCATTTAAGGGCTAATAAGAGATGAAAATAGCTTACAATAGTCATCTACGAGCTCAGGTGCATCCAAGACTTTCTCGGGAACATTAGGGATGTGTCGTGTGGATGCAGCTTTGGGTGCAGCTACCTTTCCTGCACTGTACAACACCTTGAGGTTATTTACGTGATCTGTGGAGAAAATATGGATCAGTTTGCATTATGGGGAAAACCTTTGGTTTCATCATTTTACCTGCTTACTAAAGACACATACAGTGGACCTCCGCATAACGATTACCTCCGAATGCGACCAATTATGTAAGTTTATTTATGTAAGTGCGTTTGTACGTGTATGTTTGGGGGTCTGAAATGGATTAATCTACTTCACAATATTCCTTATGGGAACAAATTCGGTCAGTACTGGCACCTGAACATACTTCTGGAGTGAAAAAATATCGTTAACCGGGGGTCCACTGTAATCCATAAATTAGAGTACAAGGTACTAATTACATTATAATAGCCTTCTTTACCTTTGATATGTTCTGAAAGTTTTTCTACTCTTAGATATATAAAATGTTGAGTTGATACAATCATAACAGCTTTAGAACTAGAGAAATAATGTATGAACAGGATATGAATATACTACCCAGTGTTGGTAGCAAATCCCCAGTTTGCTACCTGATCTGAGTCTCAACTGTCTCACATAGTGGAGATAAAAACCAAATTGTGTTTCAATCCATCCATCTTATTAGTCATGGTTTGCTTATAGTCTGGGATGGACTGTAACTCACAAATTGAATGACAATTTGTGGGTTAAGTGTGAATTGCTATAGCCACAGTACAGAAGGGCCCCTTTTACTGCTTCAGTCTTATGGGCCGTGGAGGCGTTGATCCCCGAAACCCTCTCCAGGTATACTCTAGGCATGGCTCCTAATAATCAAACCTAACCAATATTGATGAACGAAAAGAAAGGAAAGAGGGGTAGGGGTCGTCCTCGAAAGGGTTGGAAAGAGGGGGTAAAGGAGGTTTTGTGGGTGAGGGGCTTGGACTTCCAGCAAGCGTGCACGAGCGTGTTAGATAGGAGTGAATGGAGACGAATGATACTTGGGACCTGACGATCTGTTGGAGTGTGAGCAGGGTAATATTTAGTGAAGGGATTCAGGGAAACCGGTTATTTTCATATAGTCGGACTTGAGTCCTGGAAATGGGAAGTACAATGCCTGCACTTTAAAGGAGGGGTTTGGGATATTGGCAGTTTGGAGGGATATGTTGTGTATCTTTATACGTATATGCTTCTAAACTGTTGTATTCTGAGCACCTCTGCAAAAGCAGTGATAATGTGTGAGTGTGGTGAAAGTGTTGAATGATGATGAAAGTATTTTCTTTTTGGGGATTTTCTTTCTTTTTTTTTTTGGGGTCACCCTGCCTCGGTGGGAGACGACCGACTTGTTAAAAAAAAAAAAAAAAAAAAAAAAAAAAAAAAAATTGGAGTGAGTTAAACAAGTTAAGAAAGCCTAGGGAAAGTATGGATTTGTCAGTTAAAAACAGAGTAGGGGAGTTAGTAGATGGGGAGAGGGAGGTATTAGGTAGATGGCGAGAATATTTTGAGGAACATTTAAATGTTGAGGAAGAAAGGGAGGCGGTAATTTCATGCACTGGCCAGGGAGGTATACCATCTTTTAGGAGTGAAGAAGAGCAGAATGTAAGAGTGGGCGATGTACATGAGGCATTACGTAGAATGAAAGGGGGTAAAGCAGCTGGAACTGATGGGATCATGACAGAAATGTTAAAAGGAGGGGGGGATATAGTGTTGGAGTGGTTGGTACTTTTGTTTAATAAATGTATGAAAGAGGGGAAGGTACCTAGGGATTGGCAGAGAGCATGTATAGTCCCTTTATATAAAGGGAAAGAGGACAAAAGAGATTGTAAAAATTATAGAGGAATAAGTTTATTGAGTATACCAGGAAAAGTATACAGTAGGGTTATAATTGAAAGAATTAGAGGTAAGACAGAATGTAGGATTGCGGATGAGCAAGGAGGCTTCAGAGTGGGTAGGGGATGTGTAGATCAGGTGTTTACATTGAAGCATATATGTGAACAGTATTTAGATAAAGGTAGGGAAGTTTTCATTGCATTTATGGATTTAGAAAAGGCATATGATAGAGTGGATAGAGGAGCAATGTGGCAGATGTTGCAAGTATATGGAATAGGTGGTAAGTTACTAAATGCTGTAAAGAGTTTTTATGAGGATAGTGAGGCTCAGGTTAGGGTGTGTAGAAGAGAGGGAGAATACTTCCCGGAAAAAGTAGGTCTTAGACAGGGATGTGTAATGTCACCATGGTTGTTTAATATATTTATAGATGGGATTGTAAAAGAAGTAAATGCTAGGGTGTTCGGGAGAGGGGTGGGATTAAATTATGGGGAATCAAATTCAAAATGGGAATTGACACAGTTACTTTTTGCTGATGATACTGTGCTTATGGGAGATTCTAAAGAAAAATTGCAAAGGTTAGTGGATGAGTTTGAGAATGTGTGTAAAGGTAGAAAGTTGAAAGTGAACATAGAAAAGAGTAAGGTGATGAGGGTATCAAATGATTTAGATAAAGAAAAATTGGATATCAAATTGGGGAGGAGGAGTATGGAAGAAGTGAATGTTTTCAGATACTTGGGAGTTGACGTGTCGGCGGATGGATTTATGAAGGATGAGGTTAATCATAGAATTGATGAGGGAAAAAAGGTGAGTGGTGCGTTGAGGTATATGTGGAGTCAAAAAACGTTATCTATGGAGGCAAAGAAGGGAATGTATGAAAGTATAGTAGTACCAACATTCTTATATGGATGTGAAGCTTGGGTGGTAAATGCAGCAGCGAGGAGACGGTTGGAGGCAGTGGAGATGTCCTGTTTAAGGTGTAAATATTATGCAGAAAATTCGGAGTGTGGAAATTAGGAGAAGGTGTGGAGTTAATAAAAGCATTAGTCAGAGGGCAGAAGAGGGGTTGTTGAGGTGGTTTGGTCATTTAGAGAGAATGGATAAAAGTAGAATGACATGGAAAGCATATAAATCTATAGGGGAAGGAAGGAGGGGTAGGGGTCGTCCTCGAAAGGGTTGGAAAGAGGGGGTAAAGGAGGTTTTGTGGGCTAGGGGCTTGGACTTCCAGCAAGCGTGCATGAGCGTATTAGATAGGAGTGAATGGAGGCGAATGATACTTGGGACCTGACGATCTGTTGGAGTGTGACCAGGGTAATATTTAGTGAAGGGATTCAGGGAAACCGGTTATTTTCATATAGTCGGACTTGAGTCCTGGAAATGGGAAGTACAATGCCTGCACTTTAAAGGAGGGGTTTGGGATATTGGCAGTTTGGAGGGATATGTTGTGTATCTTTATACGTATATGCTTCTGAACTGTTGTATTCTGAGCACCTCTGCAAAAGCAGTGATAATGTGTGAGTGTGGTGAAAGTGTTGAATGATGATGAAAGTATTTTCTTTTTGGGGATTTTCTTTCTTTTTTGGGTCACCCTGCGTCGGTGGGAGACGGCCGACTTGTTGAAAAAAAAAAAAAAAAAAAATTCCAATAATGTACCTGTTTTAGTTTTTATTACAAACCTTCTCTAGGGTTATTAAATCAAAACATTTCATATAGAAGGGAAAACAAATGCCTCTGTTTAAATCTCATAACTTGGTAAAATGCATAAAAATCACGCATGACTAGCCATTGTCATTTTCATTTTACATCCATAATCAAACTTTCTTTGCTTTGTCGCTGTCTATATACATCTCACAAGTCTTTGGTTGTACTACAGTCACTAAATCATTATTTATTTTTAACACACCAGCCGTCTGCCACTGAGACCGGGCGACACAAGAAGAAGAAACATTTTCACCATCAGTCACCCCATCATCGTCTTGTCAGAGGTGTGCCGATACCAGTTCAAAAACTGCAAATATCCCCATCCCTTCTTCAGAGTGCAGACACTGTACTTCCCACCTCCAGGACTCAAGACCAACTAACTGGTTTCCCTGAATTCCTTCATAAATGTTACCTTACTCACACTCCAACAGCACAAGAAGTCTTAAAAGCTCCTTGCCTCCACTCACTAATGTCTAACAGGCTCTCACATACTTCCTCCTCACAAATACTTTTACTCACTAGGAAACAAATCACATCCCTAAAGTATTTTGAGCAATAATTTACAAGAGCCAGCTACTACTTAAGCTTCATTGGAACCAGGGTATTGATCATAATAAATTAAAACAACTTGCCTAACGCCTCGGTGGGATACGGCCGGTGTGTTGAAAGAAAGAACTTGCCTAACAATGATTTACGATAATTCACCACAATGGTTTTAAAAATTTATTCTCCCAATCTAAAATACTTAAAGATGTGTCAGATAAGTAATAGGTGCAGAAAAACCCACTTTTAAACATGAAAGTGAGAGATGTAGTATATCCTTGCTAGAGGCCCTCACTAGCAGATCTAACTCCATTATTTAATTTAATACAGGACCTCTATGTATCTTCTTGTACAAGGTATTCTTCGACATCCCTCGTTTCAGTCTCTCACTATGCAAAAATGCAATCCCCAAAGATCTGGAATTCACTACCTGAACGGGTATAGGATCCCCTGGCTACATACATATTTAGGGCTATGCTTAAAAATCATACACAAATATCGTTCCAGTCACGGTATTGTGCCTTTTTTTGTTACTTAAAAATCATCTCATCTCTAAATACTAACCAAAACAACTTGTAATCAGTTTGAAGCAACTCTCCCAATTATTATACGACTCTAGTCTATTAAAACATCTGCCAATCCATAAAATATTAATGTTTGAACCATGGTATTATTATTTTTATTATGTGCAACTCCAAGATAATTATTCTTATAAGCCTCCACCTTGACTACCTCACATTAATATTGATAAAACAAAGATTTATTAAAAAGTTAACCATTCTGATCTTGTCTAGACTCAAGTAGTTATTATGTACTAGGATTAGTCTGCCTGAAATATCCCAGCATGACAGTGACTTTCTTTGTACTTAACAAATCAAAATCGTAATTAAACATTGCAACTTTTGAAAAGAAATAATCTTTATTCTTTATTTAGTATACTCCATTGGAAGTTGGGAAGAAGTCTTACTCTGTAAGCCATGTGTGTTGTAAAAGTCTTACTCTGTAAGCCATGTGTGTTGTAAAAGTCTTACTCTGTAAGCCATGTGTGTTGTAAAAGTCTTACTCTGTAAGCCATGTGTGTTGTAAAAGTCTTACTCTGTAAGCCATGTGTGTTGTAAAAGTCTTACTCTGTAAGCCATGTGTGTTGTAAAAGTCTTACTCTGTAAGAAATGTGTGTTGTAAAAGTCTTACTCTGTAAGCCATGTGTGTTGTAAAAGTCTTACTCTGTAAGCCATGTGTGTTGTAAAAGTCTTACTCTGTAAGCCATGTGTGTTGTAAAAGTCTTACTCTGTAAGCCATGTGTGTTGTGAAAGTCTTACTCTGTAAGCCATGTGTGTTGTGAAAGTCTTACTCTGTAAGCCATGTGTGTTGTAAAAGTCTTACTCTGTAAGCCATGTGTGTTGTAAAAGTCTTACTCTGTAAGCCATGTGTGTTGTAAAAGTCTTACTCTGTAAGCCATGTGTGTTGTAAAAGTCTTACTCTGTAAGCCATGTGTGTTGTAAAAGTCTTACTCTGTAAGCCATTTGTGTTGTAAAAGTCTTACTCTGTAAGCCATTTGTGTTGTAAAAGGAGACTAAAATGTCAGGACGAAAGGGCTAGTAACCCCTTTTGTATAAATTACTAAACGTAAAAAAAAAAAAAATCTCAGTGGGAGACGGCAGCATGTTAAAAATATACATGTATATTCATTACAGTGTAAAGAAGAATGGCATTAACAAAGTAGTGTTAAGTATTCTGTGAATTATGAAACAACAATACTAGTCCACTTGCCTTCCTTTGCTTGAGGTGCCTTACTCTTGAAGGATAATATTCTAATCTTTGGTGGTTGGCCATCATTAAGATTCTCAGTCATCTTTTCCTGGTATTCTTTCTGCAAAGTTTTTAATACCACATCAAAAAATATCAGTCTATAAAAATATATTTTAATGCATTCATGCATAAGTTAAGAACATAAGAAAGAAGGAACACTGCAACGGGTTTACTGATCCATGCGGAGCAGGTCCATGTCCCCCCCCCCCGGATTAGCCCAATGACCCACCCAGTCTGGCCACCTCCACTCAAGGAAGGAGCACGGCACCAGACCCAGCAGCACAAGCTAGTCAGGTCCAACTCACACCCATCCACACCCACTCATGTATTTATCTAACCTGTTTTTAAAACTACACAACGTTTTAGCCTCTATAACTGTACTCGGGAGTTTGTTCCACTCATCCACATCTCTATTACCAAACCAGTACTTTCCTATATCCTTCCTAAATCTGAATTTTTCCAACTTGAAACCATTGCTGCGAGTCCTGTCTTGGCTGGAAATTTTCAGCGCGCTATTTACATCCCCTTTATTTATTCGTTTTCCATTTATACACCTCGATCATATCCCCCCCTAATTCTACGCCTTTCAAGAGAGTGCAGATTCAGGGCCTCAGTCTATCCTCATACGGAAGGTTTCTGATACATGGGATCATCTTTGTCATCCTCCTCTGTACGTTTTCCAGAGCATTTATATCCATTCTGTAATACGGTGACCAGAACTGAGCAGCATAGTCTAAATGAGGCCTAACCAAGGATATATATAGTTGAAGAACAACCTGAGGACTTCTATTATTTATACTTCTAGATATGAAGCCAAGAATTCTGTTAGCTTTATTGTGAACACTAATGCACTGTTGTCTTGGTTTTTGATTAGTGCTAACCAGAACTACTAAATCCTTTTCGCAATCAGTAGTATTAAGATCTACATTATTTAGTTCATATGTGGCATGGTTATTTACCTGTCCAACATTTAGAGCTTTGCATTTGTCAATATTAAACTGTATCTGCCACTTCTCCGACCATTGCATCAGTCTATTCAAATCATCCTGGAATGCTCTAGTGTCCTCATTAGAATGAATTGGACGGCCTATTTTGGTGTCATCAGCAAATTTGCTTATGTCGCTATTTATTCCCTCATCTATGTCGTTTATGTAAATTGCGAACAACAACGGGCTCAACACTGACCCCTGAGGAACACCGCTTGTGACGTGCCCCCATTCTGATTTCTCCCCATTTATGCAAACTCTCTGCTGCCTATTTGTCAGCCATGCCTCTACCCAGGAAAAAATTTCTCCTCCTATTCCGTGTGCCTTAAGTTTCCTCAATAGCCTCTGGTGTGGAACTTTACTGAAAGCCTTATTGAAGTCCATATACACTATCACAAATGACTGAAAAAATAAGTCTAACATCTGTTATGGATATTACAGTTTAGTAGGTCAATATTATATAGTGGTACCTCGAGTTACGAACTTAATTTGTTCCAGAAGGTTGAGTGCCGATACTGAACGAATTTGTTCCCACAGGGAATAATGTAAATTAGATTAGTCTGTTTCAGACCCCCAAAAATACACTTACGAAAGCACTTACAAAAAAAATACTTACATAATTGTTCGAGCTGGGAGTGTTCGAAACTCAAGGTACCACTGTGCCGTGATGTCTTTGTCTTTCAAAGATAGTTAAAAAAAAGTTAGGGTTAGTGTTTTTTTCCTCTGGGTTACCCTACTTTCTTGAGAAAAGACCAGTGCTTCAGTAAAACAAATGAAGATAATAAGGAAGCACTTGCAAGTATATCGTAAGCAAGAATGCATTAAGCCATCCAATAGATGACACTAGAAGCATTCTCCGTATCATCCTAGGAATGATTCAAGCATCCATCATGCACTTCTACGGTTTATACAATCATCCTTCAAACTATCCTATGGTTGAAGCAATCATCCTTTTCACAAAGCTGAATCCTACCTGTACTATCAATGCTATGCTTCTCCCATTAATCTTAAGACTATTCACCATACAACAACTAGCAACTATCTCGAACTACTTAAAACAGTGACCAGAAAATAGACATCAAATTTTTCAAATACCTAAAAAACTGACATATACATAAGACCCTCGCACATTATGAATTTTTAGTGTACCAATAAATATTAATTCTTACCATAACCAAAAAGGGTTATGTTAATATTAGCTCTAAAACATTTGAAAAAAATAAAAAATAAAAAAATTTCCTGATTTTTATACTGGACTTTTTATACGACATTTACAAGAAAATTCACAGCTCAGATATACAGTGGACCCCCGGTTAACGAACTTTTTTCTTTCCAGTAGTATGTTCAGGTGCCAGTACTGACCGAATTTTTTCCCATAAGGAATATTGTGAAGTAGATTAGTCCATTTCAGACCCCCAAACATACACGTACAAACGCACTTACATAAATACACTTACATAATTGGTCGCATTTGGAGGTGATCGTTAAGCGGGGGTCCACTGTACTCTGGGCCACAGAGTTTGTAAGAAAAAAAATAAAAAGAAAGGCTGGCAATCCTACCAGTGGGCAAAATATTTGCAAGGCTTCTGTGTCATACTTGTGTGATAGGTTTACCTGGAGAGGGTTTCGGGGGTCAACGCCCCCGCGGTCCGGTCTGAAACCAGACCTCGTGGGTTGGTAGCATTTACACAGCTGATTCCTCTCAACTGACCTACTGTTCTATTTGGTGTTAAAAATAAATCAGTTACATAGCAAATATTTATATAAAAGATAATGAAAATACAGTCCATGCAATGTAAAAAATCATTATTTTTTTTAATTAACAAAGTGGCCAATTTCCGCCAAGGCAGGGTGACCCCAAAAAAAGAAGAAACACTTTCATCATCACTCACTCCATCACTGTCTTGCCAGATGCATGCCAACATAACAATTAAATATAAAATCACTTTCGCAGCTACAAGACTACAGGAAGCAAAGATGAGCCAACCTGTTGGAGTGACAATTCGTCATCATCGCTTTGCTTTTCCCCTCCAGAAGCCTCCATACTGGTTACCAACAGGTGGTGTGATCGCTCCACATCTGTCGTGCTGCGGTTGGGGATAAATCTGAAAAATTTGTAATATCTTTCATGGCATTTGCAATCCTACAATGATGTACTTATCTACTTTGTGCCCTATTTTCAGCCAATTCCTTTGTTCTAGTCGACCAAACTCATAGCTATTTCACTAGTATTCCTTCTATTCTATCAAGTGAGCACAAGAAATCACCAATTTACCTATTTCAACTACCCAATAAAGTGATCAGAATTCGGTAATTTGGCCAATTTCTCACAAAATTCAAAACTTGCTAATTTCAAAATAGGATGCAAAATAAACAATGTAGACATTCCTGACACTAAAACAACATTTCCTCTTTTCATTAGTCATGTCCTGAGGCCTCTTCTATATTACGCTTGCTTTCCATTCTGAATTTTTATTCGCATAAAAAAATTATTGTTACTGTTATGCAGACCACTACATTATTGTAATAATTGTATAAATAATGTCACCGCATTTGTGGAAACTCATTAGACAGACCAGTTGACACATATTGGATGAGTGACGTAATTTGCGTACTTTGGAATATCGAAAACTTCCACTACTTTGAGTTCAATTTCAAGCTACTTTCAGTCCTGAAACAAATCTAAATCATCTCTATTTCTATAACATATATTCCCTTCTATCAATTGAAACCAAGAAACCGAGAATAAAACAATAAAAACCATATGAAAATATGTACACCGCAAAGTCGCTGTTTTAAACCAACAACACTGTCGCAGTTATTTTCCCCATTATGCACTGCTTGTTGTAGGATTTTTTAATATGGTGTACATTTATTGCATAGACCTATTCTCTCATATCTAGGCCCAAATTTACCGCTCACAGCTTATCTGAGTGAGCTGAGCTCATGGCGTAGAACAATAGGACTGACCCGTGCTTTAAAGCTGTACTACAACAGGACCCACCCCGAAAGGGATAAGCGAGGCCCTCCTATAGTGGTAATGAAATGTTTACAAGCTTATATCTGGTTACAATTGTAAGAGTTATTTATGCAGACATGAATTAGGTCTCTCACACACACAGAAAATGCTTAAACAGGTTTCACACAACAAGTTTTTTACATGTACAGTAGTTCATCTATTATCTAGCCGCTATGGAGGGAGATGAAGGAGAAAGATTCACCACATTTCTACATCTTTTTATTGTCCCTGTTTTCTACATTTCTCTTTTTTTGCAGTGTTGGTTTCGGTGCCAAAATGAACAAGACTGCCAGACAAAGTTGGAAGTCTAATAACCAATCATCACATAAAAGATGGTCCAATGTATTATAATTCTATTAACTGACCTGTCCTGCTGGTTGAGTGGAGTCGAGGGCGTCTTGCGGCTGGGTGTTTTTTGTCCTGGACCTCGTATTGACAGCTTGGGAATTGCACGTCCAGGGGATTTACCTCTGCCTGACATATATAATCTTTGTGAACCCAACCAATACAACAAAATCATTTAAAAAACCACACAAAAGTCCTATATCACAGAAATGGGAAGGAATTTGGTCACATATTACAACAAAATCTTTAAAAACCATGTATTAGAGACATTGAGACTCATCTACTTGCAAACTAAATGTGGGAGAAATATGCTCAGCAAAGCTATATGGTGGACATTAATAATTTAATTACAGTATACAAATAAATTTTATAACTGTCAATTTCACTACATTGTTAATATTCAAACTACAATTTTAGCTGAATGGTTAACTTACAAATATTACGTGCTTGATAAGGAAAAATAAAACATGATTTACAGTAGATAGGGAAATTTAAACTACCGATTGCAGTGCTATACTTGAATTATCTACTACATTGCAACATGCTACCATTTATTTTTACTAAGTACATCAATATTTACCTGGAGACTTACCCCTACCAGGGCTTTTATCTACGAAGGAGCCACTGTGTGGAGTTTTAGCTGACCATGGACTGCTTACTCCAGATATATTTAAAAGTCCTGCAGATGCTTTCAAAAAGGAATTATTATTATTATGGGGGAGTGCTAGACCCACAGGGATTATACAGCACCTATTGGGGGAAATGGAAGGCCTTCAGGCTCAATTTAGGAAACTGGAGCACAGATCCAATTTCCTAGATGAAGAGCCCTCACCAGCATGAAGGAACCTACCTTCTGGGATTTGAAAAGGGAAGAAAAATGCTTTCAACATATAACGGGAAAACACTTTGCAATATGCAATGCAAAAGTTGTAAAGTAAAAGGACACAAGTGCAACTAATGTGATATTTTATTGTGGCACTTGTGTCCTTTTACTTTACATACTGTCGGTAATTCTACCAACATATATACAATGCAAAAGTTGTAAATTAAAGTATGATTATAGGTACTGAGACTAACACGCAGCCCTCCACAACACTTCTGCACTAAACACAGTCATGGATGTCCCGTGGTGTGCATATTTTTCATGTGGTTTGTTTCTCTTGTCACCCGTTTCCATTACGTGACACCTATTGTAAGCTTTCTAGAAATGTAGATTAACCCTTTGACTGTCGCAACCCCCAATCCTGAGGTGTCTCCTGGTGTCGCAAAATTTAAAAAAAAAAAAAAAATTATTTTTTCTTATAAAATGATAGAGAATCTTTTCCCGATTGTAATGACGCCAAACAAACGAAATTTGATGGAAAACTGACGGAATTATGCTCTCGCAAAGTTAATGACCTCGGCGCTGTTTACAAATCGGCGATTTCGCCCACTTTGAGCCCTATTTTCGGCTAATTCCATTGTTCCAGTTGCCCAAACTCATAGCTATTTCTTTAGAACTCCATTTTTTCTATCGATTGAGTACAAGAAACTGACCATTTACCGATTTCAACTACCTAATAATGTGGTCAGAAATTTGTAATTTGGCCAATTTCACGAAAACTAAAAAATATGACAATTTCAAAATAAGGTCCAGAATGAACAATGCAGACATTCCTGGCTCTAAAATAACATTTTCTTTGCTCATCAGTCATGTCTCCAGGCCCCTCTGATATTACTCTTGCTTTCTATTTTGAATTTTTATTCAAACAAAAAATTGAAGACTTACTATTATGCAGACTACTGCAATACTGTAATAATTGTATAAATAACATCAACCCATTCATGACTGCATATTAGAATGGCTAGTTGGACATTTATTGGAAATTGGCATCATTTGTTTACTTTTGAACATTGGCAAAAATCAATCATTTCCTCTACTTTGAGCTCCATTTCTAGGTTCTTTTTATAGTAAAATCAATCAAAATCACCTCTATTTCTATAATATGTTTTCCATTCTATAAAATGAGACCAAGAAAACGAGAATACAACCATAAATACTATACGAAAATAGACCACAAAGTCGGCATTTTAATTAAAAAAAACGGTCGGAGTTTTTTTTTCCTCATTATGCACTGTGTGCTCCAGGAATTTTTTTATATGGTGCACACTGACCACACAGACCCATTCTCTCACATGTGGGCCTACCAGCTTTCTCCTGCTTGATTTGAAGCCGCTAGAATTTATGAGTATATATACGTCAAACACGGTACCTCGTAAGACATATATATACGGCCGCGACAGTCAAAGGGTTAAATTCAATCCACCCACATATTTCTTTCTTAGGCATCGTGTGTGTTATAGCAGTTTAATAGATTTGGAAACCTCGAATGTACTGACCAAAAATTTAATTGTTAATTGGAAAAATCTTTGCTCTACAAATGAGGCTCATTTAACTGTAGAATTTGTTATTAAGGTTTGAGGTTTATTAATTAGAATTTGTTCTTAAGGTTTGAGGCTTATTAATTTAGAATTTGTTCTTAAGGTTTGAGGCTTATTAATTAGAATTTATTCTCGAGGTTTGAGGCTTATTCAACTTCAGAATTTGTTCTTAAGGTTTGAGGTTTGTTCTATGAATTTTGAGAGATGCTCCCAAACTTTATTCACTGTTGCTCAAAAATTCATGAAAGCAAAAAGAAAAACTTTAAGATTCTTTCAAATTTGAAAAAATAGCGCATGTCAGTGACAAACATACCATTCTCAGAAATGGAGAGTGACTGCAACCCTTGTTCTAGTGCCTTCCGCTGCCACCGAGGTGGAGGACCTCGTGTCAACTCCCCATCCATCCTCACCGCTTCGATCAGGTTAGCCTCAAACTGCAGGTGGGACATGTTTTTGCTGGGCAATAAAAGTGCAATCCTCGTAAGCGGCTAACCCGATGTAATATCTGTAATAAATGAAACTCATGAAAAATAAAAAGGCACAATACCACAAGTGGAACAATACACAATACACGTAAGAGAATGTAACTTATGTTGTTTTAACCCTTAAACTGTCCAAACGTAGATCTACGTCTTCACGCGTAGCGCTCTGACCTTGATTTTCCCCATAAGAAAGAATGTAGAAAAAACGTAGATCTACGTTCAGAGCACTACACAAACGAACGTAGATCTACGTTCAGAGCACTACACAAACGAACGTAGATCTACGTTCAGAGCACTACACAAACGAACGTAGATCTACGTTTGGACAGTTTAAGGATTAACCCAACCTGGACCATTAACTAGTCACAGTGTGACTAGTTAACCCTTAAACTGTCCAAACGTAGATCTACGCTTTTCAACATTTGAAAGTATGTAAAAAAAAGTAATTTTTTTTTTTTTACATTTGAAAAAGTGTAAAAAACTTATCTACATTTTTTTTATTTGAAAATATGTAAAAAAAACGTAGACCTACTTTTGGAGCACTACAGATGTGAACGTCAATCTGTTTGGACAGTTTAAGGGATAATAAATGATCCAAGTGGAACTGAAATATAAACTTTCACCTATGAGCGGGTTATCTGTGTATTATTAAAATCATGGGGGAGCGCTAAACCCGTAGGACTACACAGCACATGTGGCGGGGGATAGCAGGCATTTAGGCTAAATAAAGGGAACTGGAGCACAGATCCAATTCCCAAGATCAAGAGCCCCTTACCAGCATCAAGGAACCTACCATGAGGGACCTAGATCAAGAGCCCCTCACCAGCATCAAGGAACCTACCATGAGGGACCTAGAACAAGAACCCCTCATCAGCATCAAGGAACCTACCTTGAGGGACCTAGATCAAGAGCCCCTCACCAGCATCAAGGAACCTACCTTGAGGGACCTAGATCAAGAGCCCCTCACCAGAATCAATGAACTTACCTTGAGGGACCTAGATAAAGAACCCCTCATCAGCATCAAGGAACCTACTTCGAGGGACCTAGATCAAGAGCCCCTCACCAGCATCAGACCCTACCTTGAGGGACCTAGATCGAGCCCCTCACCAGCATCAAGGAGCCTACCTTGAGGGACCTAGATCGAGCCCCTCACCAGCATCAAGGAACCTACCTTGAGGGACCTAGATCAAGAGCCCCTCACCAGCATCAAGGACCCTACCTTGAACCTAGATCAAGAGCCCTTCACCAGCATCAAGGACCCTACCTTGAACCTAGATCAAGAGCCCCTCACCAGCATCAAGGAACCTACCTTGAGGGACCTAGATCAAGAGCCCCTCACCAGCATCAAGGAACCTACCTTGTGAGAACTATATCAAGAGCCCCTCACCAGCATCAAGGACCCTACCTTGAGGAACCTAGATCAAGAGCCCCTCACCAGCATCAAGGAACCTACCTTGAGGGACCTAGATCAAGAACCCCTCACCAGCATCAATGAACCTACCTTGAGGGACCTAGATCAAGAGCCCCTCAACAACATCAAGGACCCTACCTTGAGGGACCTAGATCAAGAGCCCCTCACCAGCATCAAGGACCCTACCTTGAGGGACCTAGATCAAGATCCCCTCACCAGCATCAAGGACCCTACCTTGAGGGACCTAGATCAAGAGCCCCTCACCAGCATCAAGGACCCTACCTTGAGGGACCTAGATCAAGAGCCCCTCACCAGCATCAATGAACCTACCTTAAGGGACCTAGATCAAGAGCCCCTCACCAGCATCAAGGACCCTACCTTGACTGGGGTTATATGTAAAACTCATCAATAACAATTTTTTAACTATAAGAGTTACTGTTGTTGGATTATTAATATTAATTATTAATAATAATAATAATAACTGTACTTAAACTTACGATCCTTCGTTTATAATAAAGGGGGAGCGTTAAACCCGTATGATTATGCAGCGCCTGGGGGGAGGTCCATAAACCCTCACTCAAACTATTGTAAATATTTACACAATTACTGTTGTGTAAAACAATCACAATCATCCATAAATTATAACTAAATAATCATCATACGTCAGGTTTATACTTAAACCTCGACTATAATGGTTTAAATAAACCACAAACTACCATTCAAACTATTGTAAATATTAACAAACCTCTTGTTATATAACACAATCAGAATAAACCAAAAACTGTGTTCAAGTGAAGGTAATTCCAGATAATAACGTAGGAGAGGCAGCAGAGCAACTGTTTAAATGATCCTCCATCAACCTTCACCAGCTGTTGTAAACAATCAACTCAAAACCTATTATAACTTTAAAAATTATTATTTATTAAAAATTGTACTGTAGGTTGCTTTATGTTGTTTATTTATTATCTCTAACTTAGGAACTTTTAGTTTATATATTTTATAAATTGCTCTTAAGTGGGGAGGGTAATTTATTGTGATGCTCGCTTGATGTTCGCGGGAAATTCAAAATATTAGAAATTCATGTTATTGTTTTATGGTTAAATAATATTTAAAGAAACATATACACTATAATTAAATAAAGGTTATGAAAGCAAAGACAACACTGCATAAATCTTCCAAATGTCAAGACTGATGGACTAAACACTTCGACTCAAGGCTGATGACCTCAAACTGGACTGGTGTGGGTCACATCCTGGGTGTTAGTGGACTGGTGTGGGTCACATCCTGGGTGTTAGTGGACTGGTGTGAGTCACATCCTGAGTGTTGGTGAACTGATGTGGGTCACATCCTGGGTGTTAGTGGACTGGTGTGGGTCACATCCTGGGTGTTAGTGGACTGGTGTGGGTCACATCCTGGGTGTTAGTGGGCTGGTGTGGGTCACATCTTGGGTGTTAGTGGACTGGTGTGGGTCACATCCTGGGTGTTAGTGGACTGGTGTGAGTCACATCCTGGGTGTTAGTGGACTGGTGTGGGTCACATCCTGGGTGTTAGTGGGCTGGTGTGGGTCACATCCTGGGTGTTAGTGGGCTGGTGTGGGTCACATCCTGGGTGTTAGTGGGCTGGTGTGGGTCACATCCTGGGTGTTAGTGGGCTGGTGTGGGTCACATCCTGGGTGTTAGTGGACTGGTGTGGGTCACATCCTGGGTGTTAGTGGACTGGTGTGGGTCACATCCTGGGTGTTAGTGGACTGGTGTGAGTCACATCCTGAGTGTTGGTGAACTGATGTGGGTCACATCCTGGGTGTTAGTGGACTGGTGTGGGTCACATCCTGGGTGTTAGTGGGCTGGTGTGGGTCACATCCTGGGTGTTAGTGGACTGGTGTGGGTCACATCCTGGGTGTTAGTGGACTGGTGTGGGTCACATCCTGGGTGTTAGTGGGCTGGTGTGGGTCACATCCTGGGTGTTAGTGGACTGGTGTGGGTCACATCCTGGGTGTTAGTGGGCTGGTGTGGGTCACATCCTGGGTGTTAGTGGACTGGTGTGACCGTGTGGGTCACATCCTGAGTGTTAGTGGCCTGCATATCGCAGTCACTTATTTGCACAGAACTGCTAAATGCCTCAAATGATGTAGTTGAAGTTTTAGCAGTAAAGATCGAGAACCAAAATCTGGTCATTGTGGTAGTCTACAAGCCTCCGGATGCAACGTCCCAACAATTCCAGGAACAGTTGTTGAAAATTGACCACTGTCTGGTAAATCTGCCAGCTCCTGCACCCAACATCTTGCTCCTGGGGGAATTCAACTTAAGGCACCTAAAATGGAGGAAAATAGCAAATAATGTTGTTGCAGTAATAACACCAGGAGGCAGCTCTGATGAAAACTCACACACACTCGAGCTTTTAAATCTCTGCACCAAATTCAACTTAAACCAGCAAATAATAGAGCCTACTAGACTGGAGAATACACTAGACCTCATCTTCACTAACAATGATCTGATACGAAATGTCACCATATCAAAAACAATATACTCAGATCACAACATAATTGAGGTTCAGTCATGTATGCGCGGAGCCCCAGACCGACATAATGAGATTAGTCATGAGGGAGCATTCACCAAATTCAACTTCAATAATAAGAACATAAAGTGGGACCAAGTAAACCAAGTCCTAACCGATATAAGCTGGGAAGATATACTAAGCAACACAGACCCCAACTTATGCCTAGAACAGATTAACTCGGTGGCACTCGATGTATGCACAAGGCTTATTCCTTTAAGAAAAAGGAGGAGTAGATGTAAAATAGAAAGAGACAGGCGCTCCCTTTACAGGCGACGGAAAAGAATAACAGAGCGGCTAAAAGAGACCAATATATCTGAAATGCATAGAGAGTCACTGGTCAGAGAAATAGCAAACATCGAACTTAAGCTAAAGGAATCTTATAGGAGTCAGGAATCGCGGGAAGAACTAAAAGCCAAAAATGAAATCGAAAGAAACCCAAAATATTTCTTTTCTTATGCCAAATCAAAGTCGAGAACAACATCCAGTATTGGGCCCCTACTTATACAAGATGGTTCCTACACAGATGACAGCAAGGAAATGAGCGAGCTACTCAAGTCCCAATATGACTTAGTTTTTAGCAAGCCGCTAACCAGACTGAGAGTCGAAGATCTAAATGAAATTTTTATGAGAGAGCCACAGAATTTGGTAAACACAAGCCTGTCTGACGTTATCCTGACGCCAAATGGCTTCGAAAAGGCGATAAATGACATGCCCATGCACTCTGCCCCAGGGCCAGACTCATGGAACTCCGTGTTCATCAAGAACTGCAAGAAGCCCCTATCACGAGCTTTTACCATCCTATGGAGAGGGAGCATGGACACGGGGGTCGTCCCACAGTTACTAAAAACAACAGACATAGCCCCACTCCACAAAGGTGGCAGTAAAGCAATAACAAAGAACTACAGACCGATAGCACTAACATCCCATATCATAAAAATCTTTGAAAGGGTCCTAAGAAGCAAAATCGCCACCCATCTAGAAACCCATCAATTACACAACCTAGGGCAACATGGGTTTAGAGCAGGTCGCTCCTGTCTGTCTCAACTACTGGACCACTACGACAAGGTCCTAGATGCACTAGAAGACAAAAATAATGCAGATGTAATATACACAGACTTTGTAAAAGCCTTCGACAAGTGTGACCATGGCGTAATAGCGCACAAAATGCGTGCTAAAGGAATAACAGGAAAAGTTGGTAGATGGATCTATAATTTCCTGACAAACAGAACACAAACAGTAGTAGTCAACAGAGTCAAGTCTGAGGCGGCTACGGTGAAAAGCTCTGTTCCACAAGGCACAGTACTCGCTCCCATCTTATTTCTCATCCTCATATCTGACATAGACAAGGATGTCACCCACAGCACCGTGTCTTCCTTTGCAGATGACACCCGAATCTGCATGACAGTGTCTTCCACTGCAGACACTGCAAGGCTCCAGGCAGACATTGCAGACACTGCAAGGCTCCAGGGGGACATCAACCAAATCTTTCAGTGGGCTGCAGAAAACAATATGAAGTTCAACGATGAGAAATTTCAATTACTCCGATATGGTAAACGTGAGGAAATTAAAACTTCATCGGAGTATAGGACAAATTTCAACCACAAAATAGAGCGAAAAACTAACGTCAAAGACCTGGGAGTGATCATGTCAGAGGATCTCACCTTCAAGGACCATAACATTGTATCAATCGCATCTGCTAGAAAAATGACAGGATGGATAATGAGACCTTTCAAAACTAGGGAGGCCAAGCCCATGATGACACTCTTCAGGTCACTTGTTCTATCTAGGCTGGAATATTGCTGCACACTAACAGCACCTTTCAAGGCAGGTGAAATTGCTGACCTAGAAAATGTACAGAGAACTTTCACGGCTAATATAACTGCGATAAAACACCTCAATTACTGGGAACGCTTGAAGTTCCTGAACCTGTACTCCTTGGAATGCAGGCGTGAGAGATACATGATTATATACATATGGAAAATTCTAGAGGGACTAGTACCAAACCTACGCACGAAAATCACTCCCTACGAAAGCAAAAGACTCTGCAGGAGATGCAACATTCCCCTAATGAAAAGCAGGGGCGCCACGAGTACACTGAGGGACAACACAACAAGTGTCAGGGGCCCAAGACTGTTCAACTGCCTCCAAGCATACATAAAGGGGATTACCAATAGACCTATGGCTGTCTTCATGAGCCCTGGCTGTCTTCAAGACTACTGGCTGTCTTCAAGACCCCTGGCTGTCTTTAAGACCCCTGGTTGTCTTCAAGACCCCTGGTTGTCTTCAAGACTCCTGGTTGTCTTCAAGACCCTTGGTTTTCTTCAAGACTCCTGGTTGTCTTCAAGACCCCTGGTTGTCTTCAAGATCCTGGTTGTCTTCAAGACTCCTGGTTGTCTTCAAGACTCCTGGTTGTCTTCAAGACCCCTAGTTGTCTTCAAGACCCCTGGTTGTCTTCAAGACTCCTGGTTGTCTTCAAGACCTCTGGTTGTCTTCAAAGCCCTGGTTGTCTTCAAGACTCCTGGTTGTCTTAAAGACCCCTGGCTGTCTTCAAGGCTCCTGACTGTCTTCAAGAAACCTGGCTCTCTTCAGGACCCCTGGCTGTCTTCAGGACCCCTGGTTGTCTTCAAGACTCCTGGTTGTCTTAAAGACCCCTGGCTGTCTTCAAAGCCCCTGGCTGTCTTCAAGAAACCTGGCTGTTTTCAAGACCCATGGTTGTCTTCAAGACCCCTGGTTATCTTCAAGACCTCTGGCTGTCTTCAAGACTCCTGGCTGTCTTCAGGACCCTTGGCTGTCTTCAGGACCCCGAGCTGTCTTCAGGACCCCGGGCTGTCTTCAGGACCCCGGGCTGTCTTCAAAACCCCTGGTTGTCTTCAGGACCCCTGGTTGTCTTCAGGACCCCTGGTTGTCTTCAGGACCGCTGGTTGTCTTCAAGACCCCTGGTTATCTTCAAGACCTCTGGCTATCTTCAAGACCCCTGGCTGTCTTCAGGACCCCTGGCTGTCTTCAGGACCTCTGGCTGTCTTCAGGACCCCGGGCTGTCTTCAGGACCCCGGGCTGTCTTCAAAACCCCTGGTTGTCTTCAGGACCCCTGACTGTCTTCAGGACCGCTGGTTGCCTTCAAGACCCCTGGCTGTCTTCGGAACCCCTGGCTGTCTTCAAGACCCCTGGCTGTCTTTAAGACCCCTGACTGTCTTCAGGACCCCTGGCTGTCTTCAGGGCCCCTGGCTGTCTTCAGGACCCCGGGCTGTCTTCAGGACCCCGGGCTGTTTTCAAAACCCCTGGTTGTCTTCAGGACGCCTGGCTGTCTTCAGAACCCCTGGCTGTCTTCAAGACCCCTGGCTGTCTTTAAGACCCCTGAATGTCTTCAGGACCCCTGGCTGTCTTCAGGGCCCCTGGCTGTCTTCAGGGCCCCTGGCTGTCTTCAGGACCCCTGGATGTCTTGAAGACCCCTGGCTGTCTTCAAGACACCTGGCTGTCTTTAAGACCCCTGACTGTCTTCAGGACCCCTGGCTGTCTTCAGGACCCCTGGCTGTCTTCAGGGCCCCTGGCTGTCTTCAGGACCCCTGGCTGTCTGTAAGACCCCTGACTGTCTTCAGGACCCCTGACTGTCTTCAGGACCCCTGGCTGTCTTCAGGACCCCTGGCTGTCTGTAAGACCCCTGACTGTCTTCAGGACCCCTGACTGTCTTCAGGACCCCTGACTGTCTTCAGGACCCCTGGCTGTCTTCAGGGCCCCTGACTGTCTTCAGGACCCCTGACTGTCTTCAGGACCCCTGGCTGTCTTCAGGGCCCCTGACTGTCTTCAGGACCCCTGGCTGTCTGTAAGACCCCTGACTGTCTTCAGGACCCCTGACTGTCTTCAGGACCCCTGGCTGTCTTCAGGACCCCTGGCTGTCTTGAAGACCCCTGGCTGTCGTCAAGAGGGCACTGGACAGGCACCTAAAGTCAGTACCTAAACAATCGGGATGTGGTTCGTACGTCAATTTGCGTGCGTCCAGCAGTAACAACCTGGTTGATCAGACCCTGATCCACCATGAGGCCTGGTCTCAGACCGGGCCGCGGGGGAGTTGACCCCCGAAACCCTCTCCAGGTAAACACCAAAGTGACTGTATGTCTGGAATTGTTTCTATGTTTTTTCCTGTAATTAATGAAATAATTGAAAAATATAATAATATTTATAACGTAATGTATAGTGTTTATGTGACTTTTAAAAGATGTTATGCCATAGAGGACCCAACATCCCCTATAATTTATTCTTTTTAATGGTAATCAGTTAACTAAGTAAAACATACTTTTTATAAAGTTGAAAAGAAATTATTATTGCAATAATGAAAATGTTGTTCACACCTGGAATTATTATTAAATAAATTGATAAGATGTATTGGAGGAGAGCAACGAAAATGGCGGAGTGTAACAGCTCGGTCCCGGGGTTTGTGGAGATTTAATCTCATTTAATCTAAGCTGATAAAAATAGTATCAGCCAATATGGTGTCCTGTAAAATAAGTGAATTTAGCGTGTATCTGGAAAAGTTCAGATACAAAGTGAAACTATTAAAATAAGGATGATACGAATGAAAACATGAGATGGTGGAGAATCTACAGTTCCCGCCACATCAAATATGTGCGTCTGCCGCTGTGAATTTAATCTGACTACAGGTAATGTATCTATTTATGGCCAGTATTAGTCGCCTGCTGATAAGGCGGCGCTAAGATATATCACCAAGATCATAATTTGGTGAGTAGGTTAGTAGCGATTCCTGACGCTGGTCTTCGTTATATCATGACCCACAACTAGAGCTTTTGGTCATCTGACCGAGACCTTCTACTGGCTTACTACTTTAAAAATTATGGTCCAGGTTATTACCACTTTTGGTGAGTAACATTTAAATGTTACTCATATATTTTTTAAATCTGTTCACAATTTTAGGTACAGATGTGTGAGGGTAAGCAAGGAAGGAGGGTCCAGGGACTGTACCTCAACATTACCGAGGTACATAATGGGTCCAGGGACTGTACTTCAACATTACAGAGGTACATAATGGGTCCAGGGACTGTACCTCAACATTACCGAGGTACATAATGGGTCCAGGGACTGTACCTCAACATTACAGAGGTACATAATGGGTCCAGGGACTGTACCTCAACATTACAGAGGTACATAATGGGTCCAGGGACTGTACTTCAACATTACAGAGGTACATAATGGGTCCAGGGACTGTACTTCAACATTACAGAGGTACATAATGGGTCCAGGGACTGTACCTCAACATTACAGAGGTACATAATGGGTCCAGGGACAGTACCTCAACATTACAGAGGTACATAATGGGTCCAGGGACTGTACCTCAACATTACAGAGGTACATAATGGGTCCAGGGACTGTACCTCAACATTACAGAGGTACATAATGGGTCCAGGGACTGTACCTCAACATTACAGAGGTACATAATGGGTCCAGGGACTGTACCTCAACATTACAGAGGTACATAATGGGTCCAGGGACTGTACCTCAACATTACAGAGGTACATAATGGGTCCAGGGACAGTACCTCAACATTACAGAGGTACATAATGGGTCCAGGGACTGTACTTCAACATTACAGAGGTACATAATGGGTCCAGGGACTGTACCTCAACATTACAGAGGTACATAATGGGTCCAGGGACAGTACCTCAACATTACAGAGGTACATAATGGGTCCAGGGACTGTACCTCAACATTACAGAGGTACATAATGGGTTCAGGGACTGTACCTCAACATTACAGAGGTACATAATGGGTCCAGGGACTAAGTGTGTACCTGTGAAATTCACCCAGATAATTTGTTGCATTATATATAAAATTCCTCACATTGTTTTATTGGCTTGTTAGTCTAAGTTTGCCAGAAATGTTCTGCATGTGCTTTCAAATTTGTACAAACATTGTATCATCGTCAAATTAATTATTATTATATTAGTATTATTATATTACTATTATTATATATAAGACATATACAACAAATTTCCCCCCAAAAATTCCAAGACCGTAGGCATACTATCGAAGATACGGTACTATGTTCCACAGTCAGCCTTCCTGGCCCTATATCACTCACTTATTTACCACTATCTCACCTATGGAATTTGTGCATGGGGCTCAACAACAATAAACCATCTCAGACCACTAATTACCCAACAAAAGGCTGCAGTCAGAATGATAACAAATTCTCACTACAGGCAGCACACTCCACCAATATTCAAAACACTAAACCTACTCACCATACAAAACATCCATACTTATTACTGCACTTATTACATACATAGAACACTTAACTCTGATATAAACCCTCCCCTCAAACATCTTACCAACCTCAACAGAACACATGACCATAACACAAGGCACAGATCACTCTTTGATGTTCCTCGTGTCCATCTCACGCTATGCAAAAACTCAATGCACATAAAAGGCCCTAAAATCTGGAATTCATTACCTGTAAATATAAAAGAAACACTACCTGTTTATAAATTCAAGTCTCTTCTCAAAGATCACTTACTCACCCACAACTAAATAAATACTGAATAATTGTATCTCATAAATTGTATCTCATATATGTATCTTATTAATATACCTGTGACCCAATCAAACTTTGTTACTATTTAACTTCATTACCTAACATAATACTCCATTCTACTGATTACACAGTAACACAGTAAATGACCATATGACCTGTCTTTGTAATACTCATTTGTACTAAATTGTTATCTGTTTACAATAATTTTTGTACCACTGAATATATCATTGCTTAGTTAATCTTAAGTTAATTTTAAGCTGCCCATAATGCTCTGCATACAAGGGGCTTTGGCATGCTGCACTGTAATAACTTTGTACCTCACTGTATCATGTTCAAATTAATAAATAAATAAATAAATAAAATTATTATTATTATTATTATTATTATTATTATTATTATTATTATTATTATTATTTAATTTAAAATATTATTTTTATTAATATTTTATTGGTATTTAATTATTATTATTATTATTATTATTATTATTATTATTATTATTATTATTATTTATTATTATTATTATTAATAAAGGTTCGCCGGTATTCTCCCGGCCCGGGCCTTTTCCAAGTGGTGGCCCGGCTTTGTCTCCCTGTCTTGGGAGTGTCTGAGACCTAAGTCTTCCATGGGAGGAGGCACAAGTACCCCCTCATCTTTGTGACCAACTGTCCCCAGGCCTAGCCACAAGCTAGGCCTCTCTGGTCTGCCATCCCCGTCCCTGGGGGGTTAATGGGAAGGACAGTCTTGTGAGCGACAAGCTCGGGATCAGGCACCTACCCTGCCCTCGAAGGGCTAGGCATGGTGTCGATGATCAATTATTATTATGTCATTATTTAATTATTATTATTTTATTAATATTTTATTGTTATTTAGGTATTATTATTATTATTAATTATTATTTTATTACTGTTATTTAATTATTATTATTTAATTATTATTATGATTTATTTAATTATTATTATAAAGAGAGCTGGGAAGTTTGGAATACTATATATAAAGGCAAATAACTTGAATATGAGACAATGTTTTACTGTGCATATTTTCTCATGATAGTTTTCATTGTCTTTGCTATATGTGATATATACGATGTACTTGTAGAAATAATGATCCTATTGTTAATCATCATGTAACTTAAGACCTGCGTCAGGAAACACTTGCCTTGTTTCCTGACAAACATTACCTAACCTAACCTTTATGTTGTGAGTAGGAAAGTGTTTCTGCAACTGTACTCACCGATTTTTTGTGGTTGCAGGGGTCGAGACTCAACTCCTGGCCCCGCCTCTTCACTGACCGCTACTAGGTCTTTCTCTCTCCCTTCTCCATGAGCTTTATCATACCTCGTCTTAAAACTATATCACAGCCTAGTGTCACAGTTTAGTGTCCTAGGGCCACAGCCTAGTGTCCTAGTGCCACAGCCTAGTGTCCTAGTGCCACAGCCTAGTGTCCTAGTGCCACAGTCTAGTGTCACAGCCTAGTGTCTTAGTGGCCCGGTGGCCTGGTGGCTAAAGCTCCCGCTTCACACACGGAGGGCCCGGGTTCGATTCCCGGCGGGTGGAAACATTTCGACACGTTTCCTTACACCTGTTGTCCTGTTCACCTAGCAGCAAATAGGTACCTGGGTGTTAGTCGACTGGTGTGGGTCGCATCCTGGGGGACAAGATTAAGGACCCCAATGGAAATAAGTTAGACAGTCCTCGATGACGCACTGACTTTCTTGGGTTATCCTGGGTGGCTAACCCTCCGGGGTTAAAAATCCGAACGAAATCTTATCTTATCTTATCTTAGTATCCTAGTCTGTGTCGTAGCTCGATTGGTAGCTCACTCAGCTCACACACTGAAGTCTGTGGTTCGATCCCCGGTACGAGTGGAGACATTAGGAGTTGAGGACGTATATCCCTAAGACACCTGCTGTCACTGTTCACCTAGCAGTAAGTAGGTACCTGGGTGTTAGTTGACTGGTGTGGGTGGCATCCTGGAGAACAAAATTAACCTAAGTTGCCAGAAATGCTCTACATAACCAGGAACTTTCTCTATAGTATATCATTGGTGTCAGCTATGGTCTGTATAAGTTGTATCATGTAGTGCTAGAAATAAGCATTATTATTATTATTATTATTATTATTATTATTATTATTATTATTATTATAGTATGTCACTGTTGTCAGCTATGGTCTGTATAAGATGTATCATGTACTGCTAGAAATATACATTATTATTATTATTATTATTATTATTATTATTATTATTATTTATTTTCTGACAATACTTCCTTATAAAGGTGAGAGTAAGACACTTGTGCAACATCTGGGTATCTTTATTGTAGACGTTTCGCCATCCAGTGGCTTTATCAATACAAATTCTAGGACATAACTTGAAGACAGTAGAACTATGTACAGAAGATGAGGTAATCAGTCCCTCAACCTAGGAGTAGGTGCGAACAGCACCATAGACTATGGTGCTGTTCGCACCTACTCCTAGGTTGAGGGACTGATTACCTCATCTTCTGTACATAGTTCTACTGTCTTCAAGTTATGTCCTAGAATTTGTATTGATAAAGCCACTGGATGGCGAAACGTCTACAATAAAGATACCCAGATGTTGCACAAGTGTCTTACTCTCATCTTGTCGGTATTATATACCATTCGTACACACTTCCTTATAAAGGACCAAACTCCACAAATTTACATCTCCACGTCTTCCACTGTGACTAGTAATAATTATAATAATTTCTGTATTCAACTGAGGAAGTACAACACTTGGGTGTCTTTAGTGTTGATTGGAACGTTTCGCTCACACAGTCGGCTTCTTCAAAGACTTAGACAGCAGTCGTTGTGGTGAAGATTATGCCATCAGTCCGTCAACTTTGGTGAAATAGTGTTTGAGAGGGTCAGTCCCTCAGCCTGGTGTGGGTGGTAGTTACACCATACCCATGGTGTGGGTGGTAGTTACACCATACCCATGGTGTGGGTGGTAGTTACACCATACCCATGGTGTGGGTGGTAGTTACACCATACCCATGGTGTGGGTGGTAGTTACACCATACCCATGGTGTGGGTGGTAGTTACACCTACCCATGGTGTGGGTGGTAGTTACACCATACCCATGGTGTGGGTGGTAGTTACACCATACCCATGGTGTGGGTGGTAGTTACACCATACCCATGGTGTGGGTGGTAGTCACACCATACCCATGGTATGGGTGGTAGTTACACCATACCCATGGTGTGGGTGGTAGTTACACCATACCCATGGTGTGGGTGGTAGTCACACCATACCCATGGTGTGGGTGGTAGTTACACCATACCCATGGTGTGGGTGGTAGTCACACCATACCCATGGTGTGGGTGGTAGTTACACCATACCCATGGTATGGGTGGTAGTTACACCATACCCATGGTGTGGGTGGTAGTTACACCATACCCATGGTGTGGGTGGTAGTCACACCATACCCATGGTGTGGGTGGTAGTTACACCATACCCATGGTGTGGGTGGTAGTCACACCATACCCATGGTGTGGGTGGTAGTTACACCATACCCATGGTGTGGGTGGTAGTTACACCATACCCATGGTGTGGGTGGTAGTTACACCATACCCATGGTGTGGGTGGTAGTCACACCATACCCATGGTGTGGGTGGTAGTTACACCATACCCATGGTATGGGTGGTAGTTACACCATACCCATGGTGTGGGTGGTAGTTACACCATACCCATGGTGTGGGTGGTAGTTACACCATACCCATGGTGTGGGTGGTAGTCACACCATACCCATGGTATGGGTGGTAGTTACACCATACCCATGGTGTGGGTGGTAGTTACACCATACCCATGGTGTGGGTGGTAGTCACACCATACCCATGGAACAGTAGTAATGAATTATTTCCATGTTTATATCTGGCCACAAATAAATTATTTATGCAAACATAAATTGTCACAAAAAATACAAAATAACTTACACATTTGTTTAAACATATCATCTTACATTTAAGCAAGGGGAGGACTGATCCAGTCCCTGGATAAAAAACCCTTTGTATTAATGTTGGCAGAATTATAGACAATATGTTAGGCAAAAGGACACAAGTGCAACTAATGTGAGATTATATTGTGGCATCGTGTCGCTTCCCAGGAGCTTTGTCAAGCCGGCTTGATAAAGCCTCTGGAGAGCGAAAGGTTGCCACAATAAAATGTCACATTAGTTGTATTTGTGTCCTCTTATGTAACGAAGAGCTCTTTCCTGGAATTAAAGACACCCCACGTTGTTTGAGCTGATTGTCAGGGTTTTCCCGGTCGCTTGTAAACACCGGTATCATTTTTGAAGATGTAATCATCTAGCGGAGTTTGCCCCAAGAGAAGCTAGGCATGCCAAGGTTATGGGTAGTATCTCTAGATGGATAAAACTGTCTATATATAGATAACTGTCAGGGGGATGGGTCAGTTATCGACCCACACCCGTCCACTCAACACCACTATATTTATAAATTTACATATCTATTGCAGAATAGATATATATTAATATAAACAGCCAGTACTAGGCGTTCTATAATGTCAGGAGAGAAGACTCAAATTTCGGCTATATCTTCAGCCACTAGGTGAGTGTCAACGGTTTTGTGTTAGGCAGATTTTGGGAGAAATTGTCGCTCTTCTCACTAGGTTTTTGAGGTGTTGATGAATAGGTCACATGTGCAACACATGGGTACCCCATTAAGAATACCTAGGTGCTGTACATATGGCCAAGTAACCTGTCAGTGTTATATTACTGAATAACTAGAGAAAGTTCAATGAACATTTATCAATATTCAGTAAAAAACCCGTAATAATAATAATAATAATAATAAATCTTTATTTACTACCAGTACATGTACAAGGTATACAAGTACATGTACAAGGTATACAGACCATAGCTGACATCAATGACATACTATATAGAAAGTTCCTTGTTATGCTGAGCATTTCCCGCAAATTATGTCAGTTTTGTCCCAGGATGTGACCCACACCAGTCCACTAGCACCCAGGATGTGACCTAGACCAGTCCACTAACACCCAGGATGTGACCCACCAATCCACTAACACCCAGGATGTGTCCCACACCAGTCCACTAACACCCAGGATGTGACCCACACCAGTCCACTAACACCCAGGATGTGACCCACACCAGTCCACTAACACCCAGGATGTGACCCACACCAGTCCACTAACACCCAGGATGTGACCCACACCAGTCCACTAACACCCAAGATGTGACCCACACCAGTCCACTAACACCCAGGATGTGACCCACACCAGTCCACTAACACCCAGGATGTGACCCACACCAGTCCACTAACACCCAGGATGTGACCCACACCAGTCCACTAACACCCAGGATGTGACCCACACCAGTCCACTAACACCCAGGATATAAGAACAGAAGAACATAACACAAATAACCCGCACATAAAAGACAGAAGCTTACGACGACGTTTCGGTCCGACTTGGACCATTGACAAAGTGACTTTGTCAATGGTCCAAGTCGGACCGAAACGTCGTCGTAAGCTTCTGTCTTTTATGTGCGGGTTATTTGTGTATCGTTCCAGTCACGGTATTGTGCCTTTTTGTTATTTATTTAGTTATTCATAAGAACATAAGAAAGGAGGAACACTGCAGCAGGCCTGTTGGCCCATACTAGGCAGGTCCTTTACAATTCATCCCACTAACAAACATTTGACCTACCCAATTTTCAATGCTACCCAAGAAATAAGCTCTGATGTGCAAGTCCCACTCAAATCCAACCCATCCCACTCATGTATTTATCCAACCTAAATTTGAAACTACCCAAAGTCCTAGCCTCAATAACCCAACTAGGTAGACTGTTCCACTCATCTACTACCCTATTTCCAAACCAATACTTTCCTATGTCCTTTCTAAATCTAAACTTATCTAATTTAAATCCATTACTGCGGGTTCTCTCTTGGAGAGATATTCTCAAGACCTTGTTAATATCCCCTTTATTAATACCTATCTTCCACTTATACACTTCGATCAGGTCTCCCCTCATTCTTCGTCTAACAAGTGAATGTAACTTAAGAGTCTTCAATCTTTCTTCATAAGGAAGATTTCTAATGCTATGTATTAATTTAGTCATCCTACGCTGAATGTTTTCTAACGAATTTATGTCCATTCTGTAATATGGAGACCAGAATTGAACTGCATAATCTAGGTGAGGCCTTACTAATGATGTATAAAGCTGCAGTATGACCTCTGGACTTCTGTTGCTTACACTTCTTGATATAAATCCCAGTAATCTATTTGCCTTATTACGTACGCTTAGGCATTGCTGTCTTGGTTTAAGGTTGCTGCTTACCATAGCCCCCAAGTCCTTTTCGCAATCTGTATGGTTAAGTTCTACATTATTTAACTTATAAGTGCTAGGGTTATGGACACTCCCGAGCTTCAGAACCTTGCATTTATCTACATTGAACTGCATCTGCCACTTTTCTGACCAAGAATAGAGTTTGTCTAAATCCTCCTGAAGTTCCCTAACATCTACGTTTGAATCAATTATCCTACCTATCTTCGTGTCATCGGCGAATTTGCTCATATCACTAGTAATTCCTTCATCAAGATCATTGATATATATTATAAACAACAACGGGCCCAAGACTGATCCCTGTGGAACGCCACTTGTTACTGATCCCCACTCGGATTTAACCCCATTTATGGACACTCTTTGCTTCCTGTCTGTGACCCATGATTCGATCCACGAGAGCACCCTTCCCCCAATGCCATGAGCTGCTACTTTCTTCAACAGTCTTTGGTGCGGAACTCTATCAAATGCCTTACTAAAATCTAAGTAAATAATATCAAATTCTTTATCGTGGTCAACAGCCTCAAAAGCTTTACTGAAGAAAGTTAATAAATTAGTTAGACAGGGCCAGACTCATGGAACTCTGTGTTCATCAAGAACTGCAAGAAGCCCCTATCACGAGCCTTTTCCATCCTATGGAGAGGGAGCATGGACACGGGGGTCGTCCCTCAGTTACTAAAAACAACAGACATAGCCCCACTCCACAAAGGGGGCAGTAAAGCAACAGCAAAGAACTACAGACCAATAGCACTAACATCCCATATCATAAAAATCTTTGAAAGGGTCCTAAGAAGCAAGATCACCACCCATCTAGAAACCCATCAGTTACACAACCCAGGGCAACATGGGTTTAGAACAGGTCGCTCCTGTCTGTCTCAACTACTGGATCACTACGACAAGGTCCTAAATGCACTAGAAGACAAAAAGAATGCAGATGTAATATATACAGACTTTGCAAAAGCCTTCGACAAGTGTGACCATGGCGTAATAGCGCACAAAATGCGCGCTAAAGGAATAACAGGAAAAGTCGGTCGATGGATCTATAATTTCCTCACTAACAGAACACAGAGAGTAGTCGTCAACAGAGTAAAGTCCGAGGCAGCTACGGTGAAAAGCTCTGTTCCACAAGGCACAGTACTAGCTCCCATCTTGTTCCTCATCCTCATATCCGACATAGACAAGGATGTCAGCCACAGCACCGTGTCTTCCTTTGCAGATGACACCCGAATCTGCATGACAGTGTCTTCCATTGCAGACACTGCAAGGCTCCAGGCGGACATCAACCAAATCTTTCAGTGGGCTGCAGAAAACAATATGAAGTTCAACGATGAGAAATTTCAATTACTCAGATATGGTAAACATGAGGAAATTAAATCTTCATCAGAGTACAAAACAAATTCTGGCCACAAAATAGAGCGAAACACCAACGTCAAAGACCTGGGAGTGATTATGTCGGAGGATCTCACCTTCAAAGACCATAACATTGTATCAATCGCATCTGCTAGAAAAATGACAGGATGGATAATGAGAACCTTCAAAACTAGGGAGGCCAAGCCCATGATGACACTCTTCAGGTCACTTGTTCTATCTAGGCTGGAATATTGCTGCACTCTAACAGCACCTTTCAAGGCAGGTGAAATTGCCGACCTAGAAAATGTACAGAGAACTTTCACGGCGCGCATAACGGAGATAAAACACCTCAATTACTGGGAGCGCTTGAGGTTTCTAAACCTGTATTCCCTGGAACGCAGGAGGGAGAGATACATGATTATATACACCTGGAAAATCCTAGAGGGACTAGTACCGAACTTGCACACGAAAATCACTCACTACGAAAGCAAAAGACTTGGCAGACGATGCACCATCCCCCCAATGAAAAGCAGGGGTGTCACTAGCACGTTAAGAGACCATACAATAAGTGTCAGGGGCCCGAGACTGTTCAACTGCCTCCCAGCACACATAAGGGGGATTACCAACAGACCCCTGGCAGTCTTCAAGCTGGCACTGGACAAGCACCTAAAGTCAGGTCCTGATCAGCCGGGCTGTGGCTCGTACGTTGGTTTGCGTGCAGCCAGCAGCAATAGCCTGGTTGATCAGGCGCTGATCCACCAGGAGGCCTGGTCACAGACCGGGCCGCGGGGGCGTTGACCCCCGAAACTCTCTCCAGGTAAACTCCAGACCGGCCTCTTGTGAATCCATGCTGAGTATCAATAATCAAGCTATGCTTATCGAGATGGCTTCTTATAATCTCAGCTATAATTGACTCTAGTAATTTGCCTACAATTGAGGTCAGGCTTATTGGGCGGTAATTTGACGGTAACGACTTGTCCCCTGTTTTAAAAATAGGAATTACATTAGCCATCTTCCACATATCAGACACTGCACCTGTTTGAAGAGATAAATTAAAAATATTAGTTAATGGTTCACAGACTTCCATTTTGCATTCCTTTAGAACCCTTGAAAAAACCTCATCAGGACCCGGTGACTTATTTTGCTTCAGTCTGTCTATCTGCTTCACAACCATTTCACTAGTGACTGTGATGTTACATAATTTATCTTCTTCTGATCCACTATAAAAATTAATTACCGGAATATTATTAGTGTCTTCCTGTGTAAAAACCGAGAGAAAATAATTATTTAAAATCGAGCACATTTCATTCTCTTTGTCAGTAAGATGCCCATAGTTATTTTTAAGGGGACCTATCTTATCTCTGACTTTTGTTCTATAGACCTGGAAAAAACTTTTTGGGTTAGTTTTAGAATCCCTAGCAACTTTAATTTCATAGTCCCTTTTAGCCTTTCTTATCCCCTTTTTAATGTCCCTCTTAATGTCAATATACTGATTCATAAGATGACCCTCGCCTCTTTTGATACGTCTATAAATTCCTTTCTTATGCCCTAGTAGATATTTCAGCCTATTATTCATCCATTTTGGGTCATTTCTATTTGATCTAATTTCCTTATAAGGGATAAACGTTCTTTGAGCAGCATGTATTGTGTTCAGAAAACTGTCATATTGATAGCTCTCTTCGTTACCCCAGTCAACAGATGATAAGTGTTCTCTAAGCCCATCGTAATCTGCTAAGCGAAAATCTGGGACTGTTACTGAGTTATCCCTACTATCATACTTCCATTCAATTCTAAATGTAATTGATTTGTGGTCGCTAGCACCCAGTTCCTCTGAAACTTCTAAATTATTAACAAGGGATTCATTGTTTGCCAGAACTAAGTCAAGCAGGTTATTACCCCTTGTAGGTTCTGTCACAAACTGCTTCAAAAAACAATCCTGAACTACTTCTAAGAAATCGTATGATTCTAAATTCCCAGTCAAGAAATTCCAATCAATATGACTAAAGTTAAAGTCTCCTAGAATTACTACATTATCGTGCCTTGTGGCCCTAACAATTTCCTCCCATAGTAGTCTCCCCTGGTCCCTATCTAAATTTGGGGGACGGTATATCACACCTAAAATTAATTTTTCATGCCCCTCTGAAAATTCTATCCAAACAGACTCTGTATGTGTTACTTCAGACTTAATACCCGTTTTTATGCAACAGTTCAAGCGATCTCGGACATACAATGCCACCCCACCCCCCTACCCGATACTTCTATCTACTTGGAACAATTTAAAACCCTGAATGTGACATTCTGCAGGCATGTCCCGACTTTTTGAATTAAACCACGTCTCAGTAATGGCAAATACATCTATGTTACCTGCACTAGCAACTAGTCTCAACTCGTCCATCTTATTCCTAGCACTGCGACTATTTGTGTAACAAATATTTAATGACCCTCCTATCTCTTTACCCTTCCTGCTCCTTTCTGTTATTCCACTAAACCTATTACTGTCATTGTCAATTAGTGCCACTGGCTTTCCAATATCCTCCTCATTTTGCCTATTACTAGTTCTCCTAGTACTCATGTTACTACCCTGCGACTTCACAGTTTTCCTGCCAAAACCCATACCACTAACTATTCCTAGTTTAAAGACCTAACAGCTCCCTCCACTGCGTTGGCCAGTGCTCCCACCCCACACCTAGACAAGTGAACCCCATCCCTGGCATACATGTCATTTCTGCCATAGAAGAGGTCCCAGTTGTCAATGAATGTTACCGCATTTTCCTTACAGTATTTGTCCAGCCAGCAATTGACACCAATTGCTCTGGACAACCATTCATTTCCAACTCCTCTCCTTGGCAAAATGCCACATATGACAGGTTTGCCACCCTTCTTCCTAATTATCTCTATTGCTGACCTATACCTGCTAATCAGGTCCTCACTCCTACGTCTGCCAACATCGTTGCCTCCAGCACTGAGACAGATAATAGGATTGCTCCCATTACCTCTCATGATATCATCCAGACGGCTAACAATATCCTTCATCCCAGCCCCAGGAAAACATACTCTCTGCCTCCTACTCCTATCCTTCAAACAGAATGCCCTATCCATGTACCTAATCTGGCTATCCCCAACAACAACAATGTTTTTACCTTCCTTGGCGTCGTCCGTAGTGATGCTCCGAGTAGTCGACTCACATTCGCCAGGTAGCATTACACCACTTGTAGAATTCGTCATGACGTTCTCGATGGTCTTCGTTGGGGTTTCTAGGGATGTCTCACTCACGTCTGCCAATGCTTCCTTGGTGCTTGTTGTGGCATTCCCAGTAGAACACTCACATTCGTCAGGTAGCACCGAGAATGAGTTGGAAGTTTCCACGGCAGTCTTCTGGTTTCTCGTTGTTTCTGCCTCTCCAACCGTTTTCTTAATCTTCAGCTTGGTTCCATGTTGCCCGGCCACTGACCAAGCTCCCCTCTTAACCTGGGGACTCACAACAGGTGGATTACTACGAATCCTCTTGTTCTCCTCCGTTAATCGCCGTATCTCCAGTTTAGCAACTCTGAGTTCTTCTCTCAGCTGCTGGTAAAGCTGCTCAAGAGAGGGCATCCTGGTTCAGATTCACAGAGAGCACACAAACAGGTCTTCACAGAGCTAAGTACACGTCACCACTAAGCTAAGTACACGTCACCACTCAAAGCTAAGTACACGTCACCCACACCAGTCCACTAACACCCAGGTACCCATTTTATACTGATGGGTGAACAAGGACCGCAGGTGTCTTATGGAAACACGTCCAGTGTTTCTGCCCTTGCTGGGAATCGAACTATATTACTGTATATTTCGATCCCTTTCTGGGATTCTCTTCAGCGGATGAAGAAGAGGATCCCAGCAGGGATTCGAAATATGCAGGTCGATAAACTGTCTGAGTTTGCCTCCATGTGGGTTATTGAGTATTATACTACAGATGTAATTACATTTACCAATTATATTCAGTACGGAACAAACTATGTTTTTTTTTACTGGCATATATGTAGTACATTATGTCGACGGTGTCCCGTAGCTCGATTGGTAGCGCACTTAGCTCACACACTGAGGTCCGGGGTTCGATCCCCCGGTACGGCTGGAAACAGGACGTGTTTCCTTAAGACACCTACTGTCACTGTTCACCTAGCAGTAAATAGGTACCAACAATACCACCAGTCCGATAACATTCTTCTTTGCAAATATACAGGGTCTAAAGCCAGCAACAAACAACAAAATACCTTTCATCCGTGGACTGCTTGCAGAGGCAAAGGCAATGTTCGCGGCTTTCACTGAGACCCACATAAAGGATCACTTGGACAATGAAATATGGATCCCAGGTTACAACCTATACAGATGTGACAGAGTGAACAGGCAAAAGGGGGGGGTTGGCCTGTACATTGCAGAGTCACTTGTTTGCACAGAACTGCTTAATGCCTCAAATGACGTAGTGGAAGTTTTAGCAGTAAAGGTCGAGAACCAAAACCTAGTCATTGTGGTAGTCTACAAGCCTCCGGATGCAACATCCCAGCAATTCCAGGAACAGCTGTTAAAAATTGACCACTGTCTGGAAAATCTTCCAGCTCCTGCACCCAACATCTTGCTCCTGGGGGATTTCAACTTAAGGCACCTAAAATGGAGGAATATAGCAAATAATATTGTTGCAGTAATAACACCAGGAGGCAGCTCTGATGAAAACTCACACTCACACGAGCTTTTAAATCTCTGCACAAAATTCAATTTAAACCAGCAAATAATAGAGCCTACTAGACTGGAGAATACACTAGACCTCATATTCACTAACAATGATGATCTGATAAGAAATGTCACCATATCAAAAACAATATACTCAGATCACAACATAATTGAGGTTCAGACATGTATGCGAGGAGCCCCAGACCGACAAAATGAGACTAGTCACGAGGGAGCATTCACCAAATTCAACTTCAATAACAAAAACATAAAGTGGGACCAAGTAAACCAAGTCCTAACCGATATAAGCTGGGAAGATATACTAAGCAACACAGACCCAAACTTATGCCTAGAACAGATTAACTCGGTGGCACTCGATGTATGCACAAGGCTTATTCCTCTAAGAAAAAGGAGGAGTAGATGTAAAATAGAAAGAGACAGGCGCTCCCTTTACAGGCGACGGAAAAGAATAACAGAGCGGCTAAAAGAGGTCAATATATCTGAAATGCGCAGGGAGACACTGGTCAGAGAAATAGCAAGCATCGAACTTAAGCTAAAAGAATCCTTTAGGAGTCAGGAATCGCGGGAAGAACTAAAAGCTATAAATGAAATCGAAAGAAACCCAAAGTATTTCTTCTCCTATGCCAAATCAAAATCGAGAACAACGCCCAGTATTGGGCCCCTACTTAAACAAGATGGGTCCTACACAGATGACAGCAAGGAAATGAGTGAGCTACTCAAGTCCCAATATGACTCAGTTTTTAGCAAGCCGCTAACCAGACTGAGAGTCGAAGATCAAAATGAATTTTTTATGAGAGAGCCACAAAATTTGATTAACACAAGCCTATCCGATGTTATCCTGACGCCAAATGACTTCGAACAGGCGATAAATGACATGCCCATGCACTCTGCTCCAGGGCCAGACTCATGGAACTCTGTGTTCATCAAGAACTGCAAGAAGCCCCTATCACGAGCCTTTTCCATCCTATGGAGAGGGAGCATGGACACGGGGGTCGTCCCTCAGTTACTAGAAACAACAGACATAGCCCCACTCCACAAAGGGGGCAGTAAAGCAACAGCAAAGAACTACAGACCAATAGCACTAACATCCCATATCATAAAAATCTTTGAAAGGGTCCTAAGAAGCAAGATCACCACCCATCTAGAAACCCATCAGTTACACAACCCAGGGCAACATGGGTTTAGAACAGGTCGCTCCTGTCTGTCTCAGCTACTGGATCACTACGACAAGGTCCTAAATGCACTAGAAGACAAAAAGAATGCAGATGTAATATATACAGACTTTGCAAAAGCCTTCGACAAGTGTGACCATGGCGTAATAGCGCACAAAATGCGCGCTAAAGGAATAACAGGAAAAGTCGGTCGATGGATCTATAATTTCCTCACTAACAGAACACAGAGAGTAGTCGTCAACAGAGTAAAGTCCGAGGCAGCTACGGTGAAAAGCTCTGTTCCACAAGGCACAGTACTAGCTCCCATCTTGTTCCTCATCCTCATATCCGACATAGACAAGGATGTCAGCCACAGCACCGTGTCTTCCTTTGCAGATGACACCCGAATCTGCATGACAGTGTCTTCCATTGCAGACACTGCAAGGCTCCAGGCGGACATCAACCAAATCTTTCAGTGGGCTGCAGAAAACAATATGAAGTTCAACGATGAGAAATTTCAATTACTCAGATATGGTAAACATGAGGAAATTAAATCTTCATCAGAGTACAAAACAAATTCTGGCCACGAAATAGAGCGAAACACCAACGTCAAAGACCTGGGAGTGATTATGTCGGAGGATCTCACCTTCAAGGACCATAACATTGTATCAATCGCATCTGCTAGAAAAATGACAGGATGGATAATGAGAACCTTCAAAACTAGGGAGGCCAAGCCCATGATGACACTCTTCAGGTCACTTGTTCTATCTAGGCTGGAATATTGCTGCACTCTAACAGCACCTTTCAAGGCAGGTGAAATTGCCGACCTAGAAAATGTACAGAGAACTTTCACGGCGCGCATAACGGAGATAAAACACCTCAATTACTGGGAGTGCTTGAGGTTTCTAAACCTGTATTCCCTGGAATGCAGGAGGGAGAGATACATGATTATATACACCTGGAAAATCCTAGAGGGACTAGTACCGAACTTGCACACGAAAATCACTCACTACGAAAGCAAAAGACTTGGCAGACGATGCACCATCCCCCCAATGAAAAGCAGGGGTGTCACTAGCACGTTAAGAGACCATACAATAAGTGTCAGGGGCCCGAGACTGTTCAACTGCCTCCCAGCACACGTAAGGGGGATTACCAACAGACCCCTGGCAGTCTTCAAGCTGGCACTGGACAAGCACCTAAAGTCAGTTCCTGATCAGCCGGGCTGTGGCTCGTACGTTGGTTTGCGTGCAGCCAGCAGCAACAGCCTGGTTGATCAGGCGCTGATCCACCAGGAGGCCTGGTCACAGACCGGGCCGCGGGGGCGTTGACCCCCGAAACTCTCTCCAGGTACCTTCTACCCTCCAGGTGTTAGTCACCTTATACCTGCTGTCACTGTTCACCTAGCAGTAAGTAGGTACCTCGGTGTTAGTCGCCTTACACCTGCTGTCACGGTTCACCTAGCAGTAAATAGGTACCTGGTTGTTAGCCACCTTACACCTGCTGTCACTGTTCACCTAGCAGTAAGTAGGTACCTGGGTGTTAGTCACCTTGCAATTGCAATTGCATCTTCCATATCAGAGAAGCATGGAGGGGGGACTGTTCATGGTTGCCATGAACACCCCCACCCCCTCCCCTTTCCCCCTCCCTTCTTCCCCCTCCCCCCTCCCCCCTCCCCTCTCCCCCTCCCCCTCCCCTCTCCCCCGCCCAACAGCTAGGGACCCTCATCTCGCCACAATTACATAATTATTAAACTATACCCCCGGCCGGGAATGAACCCGCGGTCATAGAGTCTCAAAACTCCAGCCCGTCGCGCTAACCACTAGACCAGCTAGCCACAATAAGATTCATCCAACTAGGTATATTTCTACACCATAGGAAGGTTAGCACAGGCACCACTGTGACCACAAATGCAAGTTTTTACAGACGAATCTCCAGCTAGCGTGGCCGTGACGAACTCTAGCTCAAGTCCCTTCACTGCCGTCAACATGACTCAAGAAATCGTAATGACACGATTGAGACTCTATGACCGCGGGTTCAATCCCGGCCGGGGGTATGGTTTGTTTGCAATCGTGTCATTACGATTTCTTGAGACATAATTATTCGTAGATAATGGCACTTGTTGTTCTCTCTCTCTTAACATTTCAATGATAAGTAAGACACATGTGCAGCAGTTAGGTATCTTTATTCCGAGAGGTTTCACCTATACAATAGGTTTCTTCAGTCGAGTGCAGAGGTGGTAGCAGAAGCAGTAGAGATGTGAAGACTATGTAATCAGTCCCTCACCCCTGAAGACTACATCTCCCTTGAAGACTACACCACCCTTATAGACTACGTCACCCTTGAAGACTACATCACCCTTGTAGACTACATCACTGTTGAAGACTACATCACCCTTGTAGACTACATCACTGTTGAAGACTACACCACCCTTGTAGACTACATCACTGTTGAAGACTACACCACCCTTGTAGACTACATCACTATTGAAGACTACATCACCCTTGTAGACTACATCACTGTTGAAGACTACATCACCCTTGTAGACTACGTCACCCTTGAAGACTACATCATCCTTGTAGACTACATCACTGTTGAAGACTACACCACCCTTATAGACTACATCTCTTTTGAAGACTACACCACCCTTGTAGACTACATCACTGTTGAAGACTACACCACCCTTGTAGACTACATCTCTTTTGAAGACTACACCACCCTTGTAGACTACATCTCTTTTGAAAACTACACAACCCTTGTAGACTAAATCTCTTTTGAAGACTACACCACCCTTGTAGACTACATCACTGTTGAAGACTACACCACCCTTGTAGATTACATCTCTTTTGAAGACTACATCACCCTTGTAGACTACATCACTGTTGAAGACTACATCACCCTTGTAGACTACATCACTGTTGAAGACTACACCATCCTTGTAGACTACATCACTGTTGAAGACTACACCACCCTTGTAGATTACATCTCTTTTGAAGACTACATCACCCTTGTAGACTACATCACTGTTGAAGACTACATCACCCTTGTAGACTACATCACTGTTGAAGACTACACCACCCTTGTAGACTACATCACTGTTGAAGACTACATCACCCTTGTAGACTACATCACTGTTGAAGACTACATCACCCTTGTAGACTACATCACTGTTGAAGACTACATCACCCTTGTAGACTACATCACTGTTGAAGACTACATCACCCTTGTAGACTACATCACTGTTGAAGACTACACCACCCTTGTAGACTACATCACTGTTGAAGACTACACCACCCTTGTAGACTACATCACTGTTGAAGACTACATCACCCTTGTAGACTACATCACTGTTGAAGACTACACCACCCTTGTAGACTGCATCACTGTTGAAGACTACATCACCCTTGTAGACTACATCACTGTTGAAGACTACATCACCCTTGTAGACTACGTCACCCTTGAAAACTACACCACCCTTGTAGACTACGTCACCCTTGAAGACTACATCACCCTTGTAGACTACATCACTGTTGAAGACTACACCACCCTTGTAGACTACATCACTGTTGAAGACTACATCACCCTTGTAGACTACGTCACTGTTGAAGACTACACCACCCTTGTAGACTACATCACTGTTGAAGACTACATCACCCTTGTAAACTACATCACTGTTGAAGACTACATCACCCTTGTAGACTACATCACTGTTGAAGACTACATCACCCTTGTAGACTACATCACTGTTGAAGACTACACCATCCTTGTAGACTACATCACTGTTGAAGACTACACCACCCTTGTAGATTACATCTCTTTTGAAGACTACATCACCCTTGTAGACTACATCACTGTTGAAGACTACATCACCCTTGTAGACTACATCACTGTTGAAGACTACACCATCCTTGTAGACTACATCACTGTTGAAGACTACACCACCCTTGTAGATTACATCTCTTTTGAAGACTACATCACCCTTGTAGACTACATCACTGTTGAAGACTACATCACCCTTGTAGACTACATCACTGTTGAAGACTACACCACCCTTGTAGACTACATCACTGTTGAAGACTACATCACCCTTGTAGACTACATCACTGTTGAAGACTACATCACCCTTGTAGACTACATCACTGTTGAAGACTACATCACCCTTGTAGACTACATCACTGTTGAAGACTACATCACCCTTGTAGACTACATCACTGTTGAAGACTACACCACCCTTGTAGACTACATCACTGTTGAAGACTACAACACCCTTGTAGACTACATCACTGTTGAAGACTACATCACCCTTGTAGACTACATCACTGTTGAAGACTACACCACCCTTGTAGACTGCATCACTGTTGAAGACTACATCACCCTTGTAGACTACATCACTGTTGAAGACTACATCACCCTTGTAGACTACGTCACCCTTGAAAACTACACCACCCTTGTAGACTACGTCACCCTTGAAGACTACATCACCCTTGTAGACTACATCACTGTTGAAGACTACACCACCCTTGTAGACTACATCACTGTTGAAGACTACATCACCCTTGTAGACTACGTCACTGTTGAAGACTACACCACCCTTGTAGACTACATCACTGTTGAAGACTACATCACCCTTGTAAACTACATCACTGTTGAAGACTACATCACCCTTGTAGACTACATCACTGTTGAAGACTACATCACCCTTGTAGACTACATCACTGTTGAAGACTACACCACCCTTGTAGACTACATCACTGTTGAAGACTACATCACCCTTGTAGACTACATCACTGTTGAAGACTACACCACCCTTGTAGACTACATCACTGTTGAAGACTACACCACCCTTGTAGACTACATCACTGTTGAAGACTACACCACCCTTGTAGACTACATCACTGTTGAAGACTACATCACCCTTGTAGACTACATCACTGTTGAAGACTACACCACCCTTGTAGACTGCATCACTGTTGAAGACTACATCACCCTTGTAGACTACCTCACTGTTGAAGACTACACCACCCTTGTAGACTACGTCACCCTTGAAGACTACATCATCCTTGTAGACTACATCACTGTTGAAGACTACACCACCCTTGTAGACTACATCACTGTTGAAGACTACATCACCCTTGTAGACTACATCACTGTTGAAGACTACATCACCCTTGTAGACTACATCACTGTTGAAGACTACACCACCCTTGTAGACTACATCACTGTTGAAGACTACACCACCCTTGTAGACTACATCACTGTTGAAGACTACATCACCCTTGTAGACTACATCACTGCTGAAGACTACATCACCCTTGTAGACTACATCACTGTTGAAGACTACACCACCCTTGTAGACTACATCACTGTTGAAGACTACATCACCCTTGTAGACTACATCACTGTTGAAGACTACATCACCCTTGTAGACTACATCACCTTTGAAGACTACATCACACTTGTAGACTACATCACCTTTGAAGACTACATCACCCTTGTAGACTACATCATCGTTGAAGACTACATCACCCTTGTAGACTGCATCTTTTTGAAGACTACATCACCCTTGTAGACTACATCACTGTTGAAGACTACACCACCCTTGTAGACTACATCACTGTTGAAGACTACATCACCCTTGTAGACTACATCACTGTTGAAGACTACATCACCCTTGTAGACTACATCACCTTTGAAGACTACATCACCCTTGTAGACTACATCACTGTTGAAGACTACATCACCCTTGTAGACTACATCACCTTTGAAGACTTCATCACCCTTGTAGACTACATCACCTTTGAAGACTACATCACCCTTGTAGACTACATCACTGTTGAAGACTACATCACCCTTGTAGACTACATCACCTTTGAAGACTACATCACCCTTGTAGACTACATCACCTTTGAAGACTACATCACCCTTGTAGACTACATCACCTTTAAAGACTACATCACCCTTGTAGACTACATCACCTTTGAAGACTACATCACCCTTGTAGACTACATCATCGTTGAAGACTACATCACCCTTGTAGACTACATCACTGTTGAAGACTACATCACCCTTGTAGACTACATCACTGTTGAAGACTACATCACCCTTGTAGACTACATCATCGTTGAAGACTACATCACCCTTGTAGACTACATCACTGTTGAAGACTACATCACCCTTGTAGACTGCATCACTGTTGAAGATTACATCACCCTTGTAGACTACATCACCTTTGAAGACATCACCCTTGTAGACTACATCACCTTTGAAGACTACATCACCCTTGTAGACTACATCACCTTTAAAGACTACATCACCCTTGTAGACTACATCACCTTTGAAGACTACATCACCCTTGTAGACTACATCACCTTTAAAGACTACATCACCCTTGTAGACTACATCACCTTTGAAGACTACATCACCCTTGTAGACTACATCATCGTTGAAGACTACATCACCCTTGTAGACTACATCACTGTTGAAGACTACATCACCTTTGTAGACTACATCACTGTTGAAGACTACATCACCCTTGTAGACTACATCATCGTTGAAGACTACATCACCCTTGTAGACTACATCACTGTTGAAGACTACATCACCCTTGTAGACTGCATCACTGTTGAAGATTACATCACCCTTGTAGACTACATCACCTTTGAAGACATCACCCTTGTAGACTACATCACCTTTGAAGACTACATCACCCTTGTAGACTACATCACCTTTAAAGACTACATCACCCTTGTAGACTACATCACTGTTGAAGACTACACCACCCTTGTAGACTACATCACTGTTGAAGACTACACCACCCTTGTAGACTACATCACTGTTGAAGACTACATCACCCTTGTAGACTACATCACTGTTGAAGACTACACCACCCTTGTAGACTGCATCACTGTTGAAGACTACATCACCCTTGTAGACTACATCACTGTTGAAGACTACATCACCCTTGTAGACTACGTCACCCTTGAAAACTACACCACCCTTGTAGACTACGTCACCCTTGAAGACTACATCACCCTTGTAGACTACATCACTGTTGAAGACTACACCACCCTTGTAGACTACATCACTGTTGAAGACTACATCACCCTTGTAGACTACGTCACTGTTGAAGACTACACCACCCTTGTAGACTACATCACTGTTGAAGACTACATCACCCTTGTAAACTACATCACTGTTGAAGACTACATCACCCTTGTAGACTACATCACTGTTGAAGACTACATCACCCTTGTAGACTACATCACTGTTGAAGACTACACCATCCTTGTAGACTACATCACTGTTGAAGACTACACGACCCTTGTAGATTACATCTCTTTTTAAGACTACATCACCCTTGTAGACTACATCACTGTTGAAGACTACATCACCCTTGTAGACTACATCACTGTTGAAGACTACACCATCCTTGTAGACTACATCACTGTTGAAGACTACACCACCCTTGTAGATTACATCTCTTTTGAAGACTACATCACCCTTGTAGACTACATCACTGTTGAAGACTACATCACCCTTGTAGACTACATCACTGTTGAAGACTACACCACCCTTGTAGACTACATCACTGTTGAAGACTATATCACCCTTGTAGACTACATCACTGTTGAAGACTACATCACCCTTGTAGACTACATCACTGTTGAAGACTACATCACCTTTGTAGACTACATCACTGTTGAAGACTACATCACCCTTGTAGACTACATCACTGTTGAAGACTACACCACCCTTGTAGACTACATCACTGTTGAAGACTACACCACCATTGTAGACTACATCACTGATGAAGACTACATCACCCTTGTAGACTACATCACTGTTGAAGACTACACCACCCTTGTAGACTGCATCACTGTTGAAGACTACATCACCCTTGTAGACTACATCACTGTTGAAGACTACATCACCCTTGTAGACTACGTCACCCTTGAAAACTACACCACCCTTGTAGACTACGTCACCCTTGAAGACTACATCACCCTTGTAGACTACATCACTGTTGAAGACTACACCACCCTTGTAGACTACATCACTGTTGAAGACTACATCACCCTTGTAGACTACGTCACTGTTGAAGACTACACCACCCTTGTAGACTACATCACTGTTGAAGACTACATCACCCTTGTAAACTACATCACTGTTGAAGACTACATCACCCTTGTAGACTACATCACTGTTGAAGACTACATCACCCTTGTAGACTACATCACTGTTGAAGACTACACCACCCTTGTAGACTACATCACTGTTGAAGACTACATCACCCTTGTAGACTACATCACTGTTGAAGACTACACCACCCTTGTAGACTACATCACTGTTGAAGACTACACCACCCTTGTAGACTACATCACTGTTGAAGACTACACCACCCTTGTAGACTACATCACTGTTGAAGACTACATCACCCTTGTAGACTACATCACTGTTGAAGACTACACCACCCTTGTAGACTGCATCACTGTTGAAGACTACATCACCCTTGTAGACTACATCACTGTTGAAGACTACACCACCCTTGTAGACTACGTCACCCTTGAAGACTACATCATCCTTGTAGACTACATCACTGTTGAAGACTACACCACCCTTGTAGACTACATCACTGTTGAAGAGTACATCACCCTTGTAGACTACATCACTGTTGAAGACTACATCACCCTTGTAGACTACATCACTGTTGAAGACTACACCACCCTTGTAGACTACATCACTGTTGAAGACTACACCACCCTTGTAGACTACATCACTGTTGAAGACTACATCACCCTTGTAGACTACATCACTGTTGAAGACTACATCACCCTTGTAGACTACATCACTGTTGAAGACTACACCACCCTTGTAGACTACATCACTGTTGAAGACTGCATCACCCTTGTAGACTACATCACTGTTGAAGACTACATCACCCTTGTAGACTACATCACCTTTGAAGACTACATCACCCTTGTAGACTACATCACCTTTGAAGACTACATCACCCTTGTAGACTACATCATCGTTGAAGACTACATCACCCTTGTAGACTGCATCTTTTTGAAGACTACATCACCCTTGTAGACTACATCACTGTTGAAGACTACACCACCCTTGTAGACTACATCACTGTTGAAGACTACATCACCCTTGTAGACTACATCACTGTTGAAGACTACATCACCCTTGTAGACTACATCACCTTTGAAGACTACATCACCCTTGTAGACTACATCACTGTTGAAGACTACATCACCTTTGTAGACTACATCACCTTTGAAGACTACATCACCCTTGTAGACTACATCACCTTTGAAGACTACATCACCCTTGTAGACTACATCACTGTTGAAGACTACATCACCCTTGTAGACTACATCAGCTTTGAAGACTACATCACCCTTGTAGACTACATCACCTTTGAAGACTACATCACCCTTGTAGACTACATCACCTTTAAAGACTACATCACCCTTGTAGACTACATCACCTTTGAAGACTACATCACCCTTGTAGACTACATCATCGTTGAAGACTACATCACCCTTGTAGACTACATCACTGTTGAAGACTACATCACCCTTGTAGACTACATCACTGTTGAAGACTACATCACCCTTGTAGACTACATCATCGTTGAAGACTACATCACCCTTGTAGACTACATCACTGTTGAAGACTACATCACCCTTGTAGACTGCATCACTGTTGAAGATTACATCACCCTTGTAGACTACATCACCTTTGAAGACATCACCCTTGTAGACTACATCACCTTTGAAGACTACATCACCCTTGTAGACTACATCACCTTTAAAGACTACATCACCCTTGTAGACTACATCACCTTTGAAGACTACATCACCCTTGTAGACTACATCACCTTTAAAGACTACATCACCCTTGTAGACTACATCACCTTTGAAGACTACATCACCCTTGTAGACTACATCATCGTTGAAGACTACATCACCCTTGTAGACTACATCACTGTTGAAGACTACATCACCCTTGTAGACTACATCACTGTTGAAGACTACATCACCCTTGTAGACTACATCATCGTTGAAGACTACATCACCCTTGTAGACTACATCACTGTTGAAGACTACATCACCCTTGTAGACTGCATCACTGTTGAAGATTACATCACCCTTGTAGACTACATCACCTTTGAAGACATCACCCTTGTAGACTACATCACCTTTGAAGACTACATCACCCTTGTAGACTACATCACCTTTAAAGACTACATCACCCTTGTAGACTACATCACCTTTGAAGACTACATCACCCTTGTAGACTACATCATCGTTGAAGACTACATCACCCTTGTAGACTACATCACTGTTGAAGACTACACCACCCTTGTAGACTGCATCACTGTTGAAGACTACATCACCCTTGTAGACTACATCACCTTTGAAGACTACATCACCCTTGTAGACTACATCACCTTTGAAGACTACATCACCCTTGTAGACTACATCACTGTTGAAGACTACATCACCCTTGTAGACTACATCACCTTTGAAGACTACATCACCCTTGTAGACTACGTCACTGTTGAAGACTACATCACCCTTGTAGACTACATCACTGTTGAAGACTACATCACTCTCTTAGACTACATCACTGTTGAAGACTACACCACCCTTGTAGACTACATCACTGTTGAAGACTACATCACCCTTGTAGACTACCTCACTGTTGAAGACTACATCACCCTTGTAGACTACATCACTGTTGAAGACTACACCACCCTTGTAGACTACATCACTGTTGAAGACTACACCACCCTTGTAGACTGCATCACTGTTGAAGACTACATTACCCTTGTAGACTACATCACTGTTGAAGACTACATCACCCTTGTAGACTACATCATCGTTGAAGACTACATCACCCTTGTAGACTACATCACCTTTGAAGACTATATCACCCTTGTAGACTACATCATCGTTGAAGACTACACCACCCTTGTAGACTACATCACCTTTGAAGACTACACCACCCTTGTAGACTACATCACTGTTGAAGACTACATCATCCTTGTAGACTACCTCATCCTTGAAGACTAAACATCCTTGAAGACAACATCTTCAGGGGTGAGGGACTGATTACATAGTCTTCACATCTCTACTGCTTCTGCTACCACCTCTGCACTCGACTGAAGAAACCTACTGTATAGGTGAAACCTCTCGGAATAAATATACCTAACTGCTGCACATGTGTCTTACTTATGAACCATGTGTCTTATGAACCATGTGTCTTACTTATGAACCATGTGTCTTATGAACCATGTGTCTTACTTATGAACCATGTGTCTTACTTATGAACCATGAGTCTTATGAACCATGTGTCTTACTTATGAACCATGTGTCTTATGAACCATGTGTCTTTCTTATGAACCATGTGTCTTACTTATGAACCATGTGTCTTATGAACCATGTGTCTTATGAACCATGTGTCTTACTTATGAACCATGTGTCTTACTTATGAACCATGAGTCTTATGAACCATGTGTCTTATGAACCATGTGTCTTATGAACCATGTGTCTTATGAACTGTGTCTTAATATGAACCATGTGTCTTACTTATGAACCATGTGTCTTATGAACCATGTGTCTTATGAACTGTCTTAATATGAACCATGTGTCTTACGAACCATGTGTCTTATGAACAACGTGTCTTATGAACCATGTGTCTTACTTATGAATCATGTGTCTTACTTATGAACCATGAGTCTTACTTATGAACCATGAGTCTTATGAACCATGTGTCTTACTTATGAACCATGTGTCTTACTTATGAACCATGAGTCTTATGAACCATGAGTCTTATGAACCATGTGTCTTACTTATGAACCATGTGTCTTACTTATGAACCATGAGTCTTATGAACCATGTGTCTTACTTATGAACCATGTGTCTTACTTATGAACCATGAGTCTTATGAACCATGTGTCTTACTTATGAACCATGTGTCTTACTTATGAACCATGTGTCTTATGAACCATGTGTCTTACTTATGAACCATGTGTCTTATGAACCATGAGTCTTATGAACCATGTGTCTTACTTATGAACCATGTGTCTTATGAACCATGTGTCTTACTTATGAACCATGTGTCTTACTTATGAACCATGTGTCTTACTTATGAACCATGTGTCTTATGAACCATGTGTGTTACTTATGAACCATGTGTCTTACTTATGAACCATGTGTCTTATGAACCATGTGTCTTATGAACCATGTGTCTTATTTATGAACCATGAGTCTTATGAAACATGTGTCTTACTTATGAACCATGTGTCTTACTTATGAACCATGTGTCTTACTTATGAACTATGTGTCTTATGAACCATGTGTCTTACTTATGAACCATGAGTCTTATGAACCATGTGTCTTACTTATGAACCATGAGTCTTATGAACCATGTGTCTTACTTATGAACCATGTGTCTTACTTATGAACCATGTGTCTTATGAACCATGTGTCTTATGAACCATGTGTCTTATGAACCATGTGTCTTACTTATGAACCATGAGTCTTATGAACCATGTGTCTTGTGAACCATGTGTCTTATGAACCATGTGCTTTATGAACCATGTGTCTTATGAACCATGTGTCTTATGAACCATGTGTCTTACTTATGAACCATGTGTCTTATGAACCATGTGTCTTATGAACCATGTGTCTTACTTATGAACCATGTGTCTTATGAACCATGTGTCTTATGAACCATGAGTCTTATGAACCATGTGTCTTACTTATGAACCATGTGTCTTATGAACCATGTGTCTTATGAACCATGAGTCTTATGAACCATGTGTCTTACTTATGAACCATGTGTCTTATGAACCATGTGTCTTATGAACCATGTGTCTTATGAACCATGTGTCTTACTTATGAACCATGTGTCTTATGAACCATGTGTCTTATGAACCATGAGTCTTATGAACCATGTGTCTTACTTATGAAACATGTCTTACTTATGAACCATGTGTCTTACTTATGAACCATGTGTCTTATGAACCATGTGTCTTATGAACCATGTGTCTTACTTATGAACCATGTGTCTTACTTATGAACCATGTGTCTTATGAACCATGTGTCTTACTTATGAACCATGAGTCTTACTTATGAACCATATGTCTTATGAACCATGTGTCTTATGAACCATGTGTCTTATGAACCATGTGTCTTACTTATGAACCATGTGTCTTATGAACCATGTGTCTTATGAACCATGTGTCTTATACCATTCTGATAGTCACTTAAGATAATGTAAAGATAATGTGAATGTGACGCCGCTGTAGACACAGTGTATGTGAGGGTGAGTCAGCGAAGATGACAGGCGGCCACACAAGGCGTCAGATATCATCAAGGAGACTGACCAAATGTCATCTCAGTGTAATTAAAAACGTAATTATATCACTGAACGCCTCGTACATAGCACTGGATCAAACACTCTTCCGCCACATCCTTCACTAGCGCACTCCGCTCACACACTGAGGTCCGGAGTTCGAATCCCCGGTACGGCTGGAAAATATTAGGGACGTGTTTCCATAAGACACCTGCTGTCCTTGTTCACCCATCAGTATAATGGGTACCTGGGTGTTAGTGGACTGGTGTGGGTCACATCCTGGGTGTTAGTGGACTGGTGTGGGTCACATCCTGGGTGTTAGTGGACTGGTGTGGGTCACATCCTGGGTGTTAGTGGACTGGTGTGGGTCACATCCTGGGTGTTAGTGGACTGGTGTGGGTCACATCCTGGGTGTTAGTGGACTGGTGCGGGTCACATCATGGGTCTTAGTGGACTGGTGTGCGTCGCATCCTGGGTCTTAGTGGGCTGGTGTGGGTCACATCCTGGGTGTTAGTGGACTGGTGTGGGTCACATCCTGGGTGGTAGTGGACTGGTGTGGGTCACATCCTGGGTGTCTGGACTGGTGTGGGTCACATTCTGGATGTCAGTGGACTGGTGTGGGTCGCATCCTGGGTGTTAGTGGACTGGTGTGGGTCACATCCTGGGTGTTAGTGGGCTGGTGTGGGTCACATCCTGGGTGTTAGTGGACTGGTGTGGGTCGCATCCTGGGTGTTAGTGGACTGGTGTGGGTCACATCCTGGGTATTAGTGGACTGGTGTGGGTCACATCCTGGGTGTTAGAGGACTGGTGTGGGTAGCATCCTGGGTGTTAGTGGACTGGTGTGGGTCACATCCTGGGTGTTATTGGACTGGAGTGGGTAACATCCTGGGTGTTAGTGAACTGGTGTGGGTAACATCCTGGGTGTTAGTAGACTGGTGTGGGTCACATCCTGGGTGTTAGTGGACTGGTGTGGGTCACATTCTGGGTGTTAGTGGACTAGTGTGGGTCACATCCTGGGTGTTAGTGGACTGGTGTGGGTCACATCCTGGGTGTTAGTGGACTGGTGTGGGTCACATCCTGGGACAAAACTGACTTAATTTGCAGGAAATGCTCAGCATAACAAGGAAGTTTCTATATAGTATGTCATTGGTGTCAGCTATGGTCTGTATACCTTGTACATGTACTGGTATACCTTGTACATGTACTTGTATACCTTGTACATTTACTGGTATACCTTGTACATGTACTGGTATACCTTGTACATGTACTGGTATACCTTGTACATGTACTTGTATACCTTGTACATGTACTTGTATACCTTGTACATGTACTGGTATGCCTTGTACATGTACTTGTATACCTTGTACATGTATTTGTATACCTTGTGCATGTACTGGTATACCTTGTACATGTACTGGTATACCTTGTACATGTACTGGTATACCTTGTACATGTACTTGTACACCTTGTACATTTACTGGTATACCTTGTACATGTACTGGTATACCTTGTACATGTACTGGTATACCTTGTACATGTACTTGTATACCTTGTACATGTACTTGTATACCTTGTACATGTACTGGTATGCCTTGTACATGTACTTGTATACCTTGTACATGTACTTGTATACCTTGTGCATGTACTGGTATACCTTGTACATGTACTGGTATACCTTGTACATGTACTGGTATACCTTGTACATGTACTCGTATACCTTGTACATGTACTTGTATACCTTGTACATGTACTTGTATACCTTGTACATGTACTGGTATACCTTGTACATGTACTTGTATACTTGGTCCCAGGTCTACATGTTCTCTTGGACCCAGGCCTACATGTTCTCTTGGACCCAGGTCTACATGTTCTCTTGGACCCAGGTCTACATGTTCTCTTGGACCCAGGCCTACATGTTCTCTTGGACCCAGGTCTACATGTTCTCTTGGGCCCAGGCCTACATGTTCTCTTGGACCCAGGCCTACATGTACTCTTGGACCCAGGTCTACATGTTCTCTTGGACCCAGGCCTACATGTTCTCTTGGTCCCAGGCCTACATGTTCTCTTGGACCCAGGCCTACATGTTCTCTTGGACCCAGGTGTACATGTTCTCTTGGACCCAGGTCTACATGTTCTCTTGGTCCCAGGTCTACATGTTCTCTTGGATCCAGGTCTACATGTTCTCTTGGTCCCAGGCCAACATGTTCGTCTTGGACCCAGGCCTACATGTTCTCTTGGACCCAGGCCTACATGTTCTCTTGGACCCAGGCGTACATGTTCTCTTGGTCCCAGGCCTACATGTTGTCTTGGTCCCTGGCCTACATGTTCTCCTGGTCCCAGGTCCAGGATGAATCTTACCATTTTGTTCTGGGTGATTTGCAGTCTATCTTTCAGCTTTTTTGTCAAGGCAGAGTACCATGAAGAGCAAGCGTAGTCCATATTACACTGTATAAGTACTAGACATAGGGTCCTGCGAGCCTCAGTAGGTAGACACTGTGCTTGTCTATAGAGGAACTTCAGTCTGGCATTCGCTTTCTTTACGACACTGTTCCCTATCAGTTCTCCTGACATGCATGGGTCGGTGGGAATTCCCAGATATTTTACTGAGGAAACCGAAGTGATGGGTTCCCCATTCTACTGGACATTAAAATTATTTGCCTTTCTCTGTTTCGTGCCAAAGAGTATGTCTTCAGTTTTCCCGAGGTGTAACGATAGTTTGTTGTCTACTAACCATTTGCTGCAGGACTCCGATTCCAGTGTTATTACATTAGCTATATAAACCATACCACGGGTGGGGTTTGAACCCACGGTCAGAGTCGCGTTAGCCCTGTGGCTAACGCAACGGTCTGGAGTTTTGAGACTGACCGCGGGTTCAAACCCCACCCATGGTATCGTGTCATTACGATTTCGTGAGCCATTAGCTATATCTTGTGGGTGTTGACCTGACACTAACAGACCAACATCATCCACATACAACAACCTTCAAATTATCTATCAAGTGGAGAAAACTTTTGAAGGTGACAAATGTTGACACAAGATAACGTTAACTAATTACTATAAATATTGGCAGAATGGCTGACACTTTGTTAGATAAGAGGATGATAAGACGCTTGTGCAACATTTAGGTATCTTGATCCGGTAGATGTTTCTCCACCTAGTGACATCCCAGTGCATCGTTTCAGCGTAAATAGTTGAAGTGTTGTGCAGAAGGTTTGGTGTTGTTGAGTCAGGACCAGTCAGCGCCCCCCCCCCCCCTCTCCGCTGGGGGGGGAGGGGGAGGGCGTGTGTAGTAAACAGTGACCCTCTCATAATGCCTCACCCCTGCGCGTCTCCCCCGCCTCACCCCTGCCCGTCTCCCCCGCCTCACCCCTGCCCGTCTCCCCCGCCTCACCCCTGCCCGTCTCCCCCGCCTCACCCCAGCCCGTCTCCCCCCCCGCACCCCTGCCCGTCTCCACCGCCTCACCCCTGCCCGTCTTCCCCGCCTCACCCCTGCGCGTCTCCCCCGCCTCACCCCTGCCCGTCTCCCCCGCCTCACCCCTGCCCGTCTCCCCCGCCTCACCCCTGCCCGTCTCCCCCGCCTCACCCACCCAACTCCCAGCGCCACCCCATCTATAGAGGGTACTTCTCCCCTAACCCACGATGTCAGCGATGGCACTGCAGGGAGTGCCGGGCTCACAGGAACTTCCACTACAGGGACAGCATCGTGGAGTTCGACCGCGAGGCAGCTGTCAGGTGTGCCACAGGCAGTGTGTACTTCAACATCCGTGCACACGAGAGCCTGGGATCTTCAGTCAACTTGGCGTCCACCAGGACGTTGCCATGTCCCTAGGGGAGCTCTCCATCGGGCTGTTAACGGAGTCACTGGCTTCTTGGACCTCTTGGGGAGGGTCGATGGTGCTCGTGTAAGCAGCAGATCCCGGGGCAACTTGCTGCTGTTTGCAATAGTTGTCTGCCGAGGAGAGACAGGCACCTAGCAACATCTGTTGTTGGGGCAATGGATGAATTCCCTGCTATGTTTGTTAACTGCTCATTACTCTGTAATTTGTCTATGATTGTAATCATGTGATAACGTGTTTATCATTCATTACCTTTGAAACTTGTCATGATTTTGACCAGCTCTACCTGGAGCTCATTACCTTTGTAACTTGGTCATGATTATGACCAGATCTAGTTCATTACCTTTGTAACTTGCTCAGCTATCAAAACTTTGGAGTCCAGTCCCTGGACCAATTATGTACCTCTGTAATCTTTTGACTACCGCCCACAGGATGGGTATGGGGTGACTACCGCCCACAGGATGGGTATGTGGTGACTACCGCCCACAGGATGGGTATGTGGTGACTACCGCCCACAGGATGGGTATGTGGTGACTACCGCCCACAGGATGGGTATGTGGTGCATAATAAACATATTAAACTAAAACACCTAGTGGCTTTGTCAGTACAACACGAACATAAACTGAACACCGAAAGAGAAGGGAATCAGTACCTTAGCCTGACTAAGACTGTAGAAGAAGGGCTAATCAGTCCCTCAGCCTGACTAAGTCTGTAAAAGAGGAGGTAATCAGTCCCTCAGCCTGGAGAAGAGTTCAGCACCATGGTCTGGAACAAGGTGGTCAGTCCCTTAGCCTGGAGCTGAACTCTTCCCCAGGCTGAGGGACTGACCTCCTCGAATACTATATCTCCAAGGTTGATGAACTGATTACACCATCTTTCTTTCACCGCTACACTTGTTGTCTCTGTATTTGACTGAAGAAGCCTACTATGTAGGCGAAACGTTTCGACAATGATACCCAACTGTTGCAGGGGTGTCTTAAGTAAGTTTATTCAGGTATACACAAATACAGTTACATAGATCATCATACATAGCAGCATATGTGTAGAGAACCTGGGATAACCCAAAAAAATCAGACAAAGTGACATTTCCATTGGGGTCTTAATCATTGTTAGTTATTATAGTGAGTGTTTATTGTCTTAGTTATTATAGTGATTGTTTTTGTTTTTAAAAGATATTGTTAGTTATTACAGTGATTGTTACTCCCTCAGGCAACCTGGTACTCAACCTTTCATGTGTTTCAGAGACGGTGGGGATGTGGAGAGAGGTTTGATGAAAGGTGGAATGAATTATGGACTAACAGCATTGTTCCTGGTGGCACAGATGGCTGGGGCAGGCTTCCTGGCACTTCCCAAGGCACTGGCTGACGTGGGTATGTTATACATAGCTTCCTGGCACTGCTCAAGACACTGGCTGATGGGGATATGTTATACATAGCTTCCTGGCACTGCCCAAGGCCCTGGTTGACGTGGGTATGTTATACATAGTTTCCAGGCACTGCCCAAGACCCTGGTTGAGGTGGGTATGTTATACATTAGTTTCCAGGCACTGACCATGGTTGACATGAGTATGTTATTACCTGGAGTTTACCTGGAGAGAGTTCCGGGGGTCAACGCCCCCGCAGCCCGGTCTGTGACCAGGCCTCCTGGTGGATCAGAGCCTGATCAACCAGGCTGTTACTGCTGGCTGCACGCAAACCAACGTACGAGCCACAGCCCGGCTGGTCAGGAACCGACTTTAGGTGCTTGTCCAGTGCCAGCTTAAAGACTGCCAGGGGTCTATTGGTAATCCCCCTTATGTATGCTGGGAGGCAGTTGAACAGTCTCGGGGCCCCTGACACTTATTGTATGTCTCTTAACGTGCTAGTGACACCCCTGCTTTACATTGGGGGGGATGTTACATCGTCTGCCAAGTCTTTTGCTTTCGTAGTGAGTGATTTTCGTGTGCAAGTTCGGTACTAGTCCCTCTAGGATTTTCCAGGTGTATATAATCATGTATCTCCCGCCTGCGTTCCAGGGAATACAGGTTCAGGAACCTCAAGCGCTCCCAGTAATTGAGGTGTTTTATCTCCGTTATGCGCGCCGTGAAGGTTCTCTGTACATTTTCTAGGTCAGCAATTTCACCTGCCTTGAAAGGTGCTGTTAGTGTGCAGCAATATTCCAGCCTAGATAGAACAAGTGACCTGAAGAGTGTCATCATGGGCTTGGCATCCCTAGTTTTGAAGGTTCTCATTATCCATCCTGTCGTTTTTCTAGCAGCTGCGATTGATACAATGTTATGGTCCTTGAAGGTGAGATCCTCCTACATGATCACTCCCAGGTCTTTGACGTTGGTGTTTCGCTCTATTTTGTGGCCAGAATTTGTTTTGTACTCTGATGAAGATTTAACTTCCTCGTGTTTACCATATCTGAGTAATTGAAATTTCTCATCGTTGAACTTCATATTGCTTTCTGCAGCCCACTGAAAGATTTGGTTGATGTCCGCCTGGAGCCTTGCAGTGTCTGCAATGGAAGACACTGTCATGCAGATTCGGGTGTCATCTGCAAAGGAAGACACGGTGCTGTGGCTGACATCCTTGTCTATGTCAGATATGAGGATGAGGAATAAGATGGGAGCGAGTACTGTGCCTTGTGGAACAGAGCTTTTCACCGTAGCTTCCTCGGACTTTACTCTGTTGACTACTACTCTCTGTGTTCTGTTTGTGAGGAAATTATAGATCCATCTACCAACTTTTCCTGTTATTCCTTTAGCACGCATTTTGTGCACTATTACACCATGGTCACACTTGTCGAAGGCTTTTGTAAAGTCTGTATATATTACATCTGCATTCTTTTTGTCTTTTAGTGCAGTAGCTTCCTGGCACTGCTCAAGACACTGGCTGTTGGGGATATATTATACATAGTTTCCTGGCGCTGACCATGGCCCTGGTTGACGTGGGTATGTTATACATAGTTTCCAGGCACTGACCATGGCCCTGGTTGACGTGGGTATGTTATACATAGTTTCCAGGCACTGATCATGGCCCTGGTTGACATGGGTATGTTATACATAGCTTCATGGCACTGCCCAAGGCCTTGGTTGACGTGGGTATGTTATACATAGTTTCCTGGCACTGACCATGGCCTTGGTTGACGTGGGTATGTTATACATAGTTTCCTGGCACTGACCATGGCCCTGGTTGACGTGGGCATGTTATACATAGTTTCCAGGCACTGCCCAAGGCAGTTTCCAGGCACTTCCCAAGGCACTGATTAACTGGAAACAACTTGCGATGCACTCCGACTACTTCTGGTGCCTGGCGCCTCAACATAAAACAAGTAACAAACATGTACACTAATGGAACGCCTCCTGTACCAGAGTCCCTCTATGTGCAATATCCCTGATAAGGGCAGAGCACTATGTGTAGTGAAATATACATAACAACTCATACATGCGGTGTGGGTGTTCACTACAGTTTCTCCTAGGCTTGATAAATTAGACACATGTGCAACACTTGGGTATCTTTAATGAGGAAACGTTCCGCCACACAGTGGCTTCGTCAGTCCATACAAAGGAGAAAGGTGAAGAACAGGAGGAGTTTGAGGTAATCATTCTCCTAGTTTTACTGAATATTTTTGAAGTGAGAACAGATTAATGTGAAACAAGTTGACATTCCCCATAAGATCTACACGAAATGATAAAAATCACAAAAAATGATTGCTAAATTTTAGATTTATTCTCAGTTAGTTTAGTTTAATATGTTTATCATGCACCCCATACCCTTCCTGTGGGCGGTAATCAAAAGATTACAGAGGTACATACTGGGTCCAGGGACTGTACCTTAACATTACAGAGGTACATAATGGGTCCAGGGACTGTACCTTAACATTACAGAGATACATACTGGGTCCAGGGACTGTACCTTAACATTACAGAGATACATACTGGGTCCAGGGACTGTACCTTAACGTTACAGAGATACATACTGGGTCCAGGGACTGTACCTTAACATTACAGAGGTACATAATGGGTCTAAGGACTGTACCTCAACATTACAGAGGTACATACTGGGTCCAGGGACTGTACCTCAACATTACAGAGGTACATACTGGGTCCAGGGACTGTACCTTAACATTACAGAGGTACATACTGGGTCCAGGGACTGTACCTTAACATTACAGAGATACATACTGGGTCCAGGGACTGTACCTTAACATTACAGAGATACATACTGGGTCCAGGGACTGTACCTTAACATTACAGAGGTACATAATGGGTCCAGGGACTGTACCTTAACATTACAGAGATACATACTGGGTCCAGGGACTGTACCTTAACATTACAGAGATACATACTGGGTCCAGGGACTGTACCTTAACATTACAGAGATACATACTGGGTCCAGGGACTGTACCTTAACATTACAGAGGTACATAATGGGTCTAAGGACTGTACCTCAACATTACAGAGGTACATACTGGGTCCAGGGACTGTATCTCAACATTACAGAGGTACATACTGGGTCCAGGGACTGTACCTTAACATTACAGAGGTACATACTGGGTCCAGGGACTGTACCTTAACATTACAGAGGTACATAATGGGTCCAGGGACTGTACCTTAACATTACAGAGGTACATAATGGGTCCAGGGACTGTACCTTAACATTACAGAGATACATACTGGGTCCAGGGACTGTACCTTAACATTACAGAGATACATACTGGGTCCAGGGACTGTACCTTAACGTTACAGAGATACATACTGGGTCCAGGGACTGTACCTTAACATTACAGAGGTACATAATGGGTCTAAGGACTGTACCTCAACATTACAGAGGTACATACTGGGTCCAGGGACTGTACCTCAACATTACAGAGGTACATACTGGGTCCAGGGACTGTACCTTAACATTACAGAGGTACATACTGGGTCCAGGGACTGTACCTTAACATTACAGAGATACATACTGGGTCCAGGGACTGTACCTTAACATTACAGAGATACATACTGGGTCCAGGGACTGTACCTTAACATTACAGAGGTACATAATGGGTCCAGGGACTGTACCTTAACATTACAGAGATACATACTGGGTCCAGGGACTGTACCTTAACATTACAGAGATACATACTGGGTCCAGGGACTGTACCTTAACATTACAGAGATACATACTGGGTCCAGGGACTGTACCTTAACATTACAGAGGTACATAATGGGTCTAAGGACTGTACCTCAACATTACAGAGGTACATACTGGGTCCAGGGACTGTATCTCAACATTACAGAGGTACATACTGGGTCCAGGGACTGTACCTTAACATTACAGAGGTACATACTGGGTCCAGGGACTGTACCTTAACATTACAGAGGTACATAATGGGTCCAGGGACTGTACCTTAACATTACAGAGATACATACTGGGTCCAGGGACTGTACCTTAACATTACAGAGATACATACTGGGTCCAGGGACTGTACCTTAACATTACAGAGGTACATAATGGGTCCAGGGACTGTACCTTAACATTACAGAGATACATACTGGGTCCAGGGACTGTACCTTAACATTACAGAGATACATACTGGGTCCAGGGACTGTACCTTAACATTACAGAGATACATACTGGGTCCAGGGACTGTACCTTAACATTACAGAGGTACATAATGGGTCTAAGGACTGTACCTCAACATTACAGAGGTACATACTGGGTCCAGGGACTGTACCTCAACATTACAGAGGTACATACTGGGTCCAGGGACTGTACCTTAACATTACAGAGGTACATACTGGGTCCAGGGACTGTACCTTAACATTACAGAGGTACATAATGGGTCCAGGGACTGTACCTCAACATTACAGAGGTACATAATGGGTCCAGGGACTGTACCTCAACATTTCAGAGGTACATAATGGGTCCAGGGACTGTACCTCAACATTAGAGGTACATAATGGGTCCAGGGACTGTACCTCAACATTACAGAGGTACATAATGGGTCCAGGGACTGTACCTCAACATTACAGAGGTACTTAATGGGTCCAGGGACTGTGCCTCAACATTACAGAGGTACATCATGGGTCTAGGGACTGTACCTCAACATTACAGAGGTACATAATTGGTCCAGGGACTGTACCTCAGCATTACAGAGGTACATAATGGTTCCAGGGACTGTACCTCAACATTACAGAGGTACTTAATGGGTCCAGGGACTGTGCCTCAACATTACAGAGGTACATCATGGGTCTAGGGACTGTACCTCAACATTACAGAGGTACATAAGGGGTCCAGGGACAGGGCCCCCGAAGTTTGATAGCTGAACAAGTTACAAAGGTAATGAACTCACAAGTTCTCAGTAAAACTCATTTCCGGCTCTAAATTCCTCGAATTTCCGTTATAACTTATTTTCTACCAATCTGTTATTGGTTAATATTTGTTGTGTGAGTAGCCTTGCTATTTTGTTATTATCACTGAGATGAAATACGTCACTATAATCAAGCATCCCTCATCTAGCCTTTTAATAAGTAAGTTTATTCAGGTATACACAAATACTTACTCTACACATATGCTGTTATGTATGATAGTCTATGTAAATAGATTATCATACATAACAGCATATGTGTAGAGTAAGTTTATTCAGGTATACACAAATACTGTTACATAGATTATCATACATAACAGCATATGTGTAGAGAACCTGGGATAACCCAGAAAAAGTCTATAATAATTCTAGACCAGTTGTCCTGTATCAAATGTGACTTCTCAGTTACACTTTGGGATGACAACTGGATGAATACAAACCAAGTTTAAGTTGAGAACTTTAATAATAAAAAGTGTCTAGAATGACTAGATATCAAACTATTATGTACCTGCCTCTCACTCACAGAATAACTAGATATCAAACTATTATGTACCTGCCTCTCACTCACAGAATAACTAGATATCAAACTATTATGTACCTGCCTCTCACTCACAGAATAACTAGATATCAAACTATTATGTACCTGCCTCTCACTCACAGAATAACTAGATATCAAACTATTATGTACCTGCCTCTCACTCACAGAATAACTAGATATCAAACTATTATGTACCTGCCTCTCACTCACAGAATAACTAGATATCAAAATATTATGTACCTGCCTCTCACTCACAGAATAACTAGATATCAAACTATTATGTACCTGCCCCTCACTCACAGAATAACTAGATATCAAAATATTATGTACCTGCCTCTCACTCACAGAATAACTAGATATCAAACTATTATGTACCTGCCTCTCACTCACAGAATAACTAGATATCAAACTATTATGTACCTGCCCCTCACTCACAGAATAACTAGATATCAAACTATTATGTACCTGCCCCTCACTCACAGAATAACTAGATATCAAACTATTATGTACCTGCCTCTCACTCACAGAATAACTAGATATCAAACTATTATGTACCTGCCTCTCACTCACAGAATAACTAGATATCAAACTATTATGTACCTGCCTCTCACTCACAGAATAACTAGATATCAAACTATTATGTACCTGCCCCTCACTCACAGAATAACTAGATATCAAACTATTATGTACCTGCCTCTCACTCACAGAATAACTAGATATCAAACTATTATGTACCTGCCTCTCACTCACAGAATAACTAGATATCAAAATAATGTTGCTACATCTACAACAATACCTGCCTCTCACTCACAGAATAACTAGATATCAAAATAATGTTGCTACATCTACAACAATACCTGCCTCTCACTCACAGAATAACTAGATATCAAAATAATGTTGCTACATCTACAACAATACCTGCCTCTCACTCACAGAATAACTAGATATCAAAATAATGTTGCTACATCTACAACAATACCTGCCTCTCACTCACAGAATAACTAGATATCAAAATAATGTTGCTACATCTACAACAATACCTGCCTCTCACTCACAGAATAACTAGATATCAAAATAATGTTGCTACATCTACAACAATACCTGCCTCTCACTCACAGAATAACTAGATATCAAAATAATGTTGCTACATCTACAACAATACCTGCCTCTCACTCACAGAATAACTAGATATCAAAATAATGTTGCTACATCTACAACAATACCTGCCTCTCACTCACAGAATAACTAGATATCAAAATAATGTTGCTACATCTACAACAATACCTGCCTCTCACTCACAGAATAACTAGATATCAAAATAATGTTGCTACATCTACAACAATACCTGCCTCTCACTCACAGAATAACTAGATATCAAAATAATGTTGCTACATCTACAACAATACCTGCCTCTCACTCACAGAATGACTGGGTATCCAAATCATGTTGCTACATCTACAACAATACCTGCCTCTCACTCACAGAATGACTGGGTATCCAAATCATGTTGCTACATCTACAACAATACCTGCCTCTCACTCACAGAATGACTGGGTATCCAAATCATGTTGCTACATCTACAACAATACCTCCCTCTGACTCACAGGTTGGCTGGGTGTACCAATGATGCTGTTGTTCTGTGTGAGTGTGGGCTTCGCAGGCACTAAACTCGGCCGATGTTGGGTGATCCTGGAGGAACGCTGGCCTGAACACAGACAACTTGCCAGACAACCATACATGGATATAGCTCACAGATCCCTGGGCAACACTGGACGGTGAGTGATGAGATTCCGCTGTTGTCTGTACCTGTCTGTGACTGAAGAATGAGGCACTTGGGCAACATTAGGGAATGTTGAGGAAATGTTTCGCCAGTTAAGATTCCCAGATGCTTCACATTGCACGTTGAGGTCCGTGGATCGATCCCCGGTACGGGTGGAAACATATAACCATAACAATAATAATAATAATAATAATAATAATAATAATAATAATAATTTTTTTTTTTTTTTTTTTCAACAAGTCGGCCGTCTCCCACCGAGGCAGGGTGACCCAAAAAAGAAAGAAAATCCCCAAAAAGAAAATACTTTCATCATCATTCAACACTTTCACCACACTCGCACATTATCACTGTTTTTGCAGAGGTGCTCAGAATACAACAGTCTAGAAGCATAAACATATAAAGATACACAACATATCCCTCCAAACTGCCAATATCCCAAACCCCTCCTTTAAAGTGCAGGCATTGTACTTCCCATTTCCAGGACTCAAGTCCGACTATATGAAAATAACCGGTTTCCCTGAATCCCTTCACTAAATATTACCCTGCTCACACTCCAACAGATCGTCAGGTCCCAAGTACCATTCGTCTCCATTCACTCCTATCTAACACGCTCACGCACGCTTGCTGGAAGTCCAAGCCCCTTACCCACAAAACCTCCTTTACCCCCTCTCTCCAACCCTTTCGAGGACGACCCCTACCCCGCCTTCCTTCCCCTATAGATTTATATGCTTTCCATGTCATTCTACTGTGATCCATTCTCTCTAAATGACCAAACCACCTCAACAACCCCTCTTCTGCCCTCTGACTAATACTTTTATTAACTCCACACCTTCTCCTAATTTCCACACTCCGAATTTTCTGCATAATATTTACACCACACATTGCCCTTAAACAGGACATCTCCGCTGCCTCCAACCGTCTCCTCGCTGCTGCATTTACCACCCAAGCTTCACACCCATATAAGAGTGTTGGTACTACTATACTTTCATACATTCCCTTCTTTGCCTCCATAGATAACGTTTTTTGACTCCACATATACCTCAACGCACCACTCACCTTTTTTCCCTCATCAATTCTATGATTAACCTCATCCTTCATAAATCCATCCGCCGACACGTCAACTCCCAAGTATCTGAAAACATTCACTTCTTCCATACTCCTCCTCCCCAATTTGATATCCAATTTTTCTTTATCTAAATCATTTGACACCCTCATCACCTTACTCTTTTCTATGTTCACTTTCAACTTTCTACCTTTACACACATTCCCAAACTCATCCACTAACCTTTGCAATTTTTCTTTAGAATCTCCCATAAGCACAGTATCATCAGCAAAAAGTAACTGTGTCAATTCCCATTTTGAATTTGATTCCCCATAATTTAATCCCACCCCTCTCCCAAACACCCTAGCATTTACTTCCTTTACAACCCCATCTATAAATATATTAAACAACCATGGTGACATTACACATCCCTGTCTAAGACCTACTTTTACCGGGAAGTAGTCTCCCTCTCTTCTACACACCCTAACCTGAGCCTCACTATCCTCATAAAAACTCTTTACAGCATTTAATAACTTACCACCTATTCCATATACTTGCAACATCTGTCACATTGCTCCTCTATCCACTCTATCATATGCCTTTTCTAAATCCATAAATGCAATAAAAACTTCCCTATCTTTATCTAAATACTGTTCACATATATGCTTCAATGTAAACACCTGATCTACACATCCCCTACCCACTCTAAAACCTCCTTGCTCATCCGCAATTCTACATTCTGTCTTACCTCTAATTCTTTCAATTATAACCCTACCGTACACTTTTCCTGGTATACTCAGTAAGCTTATTCCTCTATAATTTTTACAGTCTCTTTTGTCCCCTTTCCCTTTATATAAAGGGACTATACATGCTCTCTGCCAATCCCTAGGTACCTTCCCCTCTTTCATACATTTATTAAACAAAAGTACCAACCACTCCAACACTATATCCCCCCCTGCTTTTAACATTTCTGTCATGATCCCATCAGTTCCAGCTGCTTTACCCCCTTTCATTTTACGTAATGCCTCACGTACCTCCCCCACACTTACATTCTGCTCTTCTTCACTCCTAAAAGATGGTATACCTCCCTGACCAGTGCATGAAATTACTGCCTCTGTTTCTTCCTTAACATTTAAAAGTTCCTCAAAATATTCTCGCCATCTACCCAATACCTCCATCTCCCCATCTACTAACTCCCCTACTCTGTTTTTAACTGACAAATCCATATTTTCCCTAGGCTTTCTTAACTTGTTTAACTCACTCCAAAATTTTTTCTTATTTTCATTAAAATTTCTTGACAGTGCCTCTCCCACTCTATCATCTGCTCTCCTTTTGCACTCTCTCACCACTCTCTTTACCTTTCTTTTACTCTCCATATACTCTGCTCTTCTTATAACACTTCTGCTTTGTAAAAACCTCTCATAAGCTACCTTTTTCTCTTTTATCACACCCTTTACTTCATCATTCCACCAATCACTCCTCTTTCCTCCTGCCCCCACCCTCCTATAACCACAAACTTCTGCCCCACATTCTAATACTGCATTTTTAAAACTATTCCAACCCTCTTCAACCCCCCCCACTACTCATCTTTGCACTAGCCCACCTTTCTGCCAATAGTCGCTTATATCTCACCCGAACTTCCTCCTCCCTTAGTTTATACACTTTCACCTCCCTCTTACTTGTTGTTGCCACCTTCCTCTTTTCCCATCTACCTCTTACTCTAACTGTAGCTACAACTAAATAATGATCCGATATATCAGTTGCCCCTCTATAAACATGTACATCCTGGAGCCTACCCATCAACCTTTTATCCACCAATACATAATCTAATAAACTACTTTCATTACGTGCTACATCATACCTTGTATATTTATTTATCCTCTTTTTCATAAAATATGTATTACTTATTACCAAATTTCTTTCTACACATAGCTCAATTAAAGGCTCCCCATTTACATTTACCCCTGGCACCCCAAATTTACCTACTACTCCCTCCATAACATTTTTACCCACTTTAGCATTAAAATCCCCAACCACCATTACTCTCACACTTGATTCAAAACTCCCCACGCATTCACTCAACATTTCCCAAAATCTCTCTCTCTCCTCTACACTTCTCTCTTCTCCAGGTGCATACACGCTTATTATAACCCACTTTTCACATCCAATCTTTATTTTACTCCACATAATCCTTGAATTAATACATTTATAGTCCCTCTTTTCCTGCCATAGCTTATCCTTCAACATTATTGCTACTCCTTCTTTAGCTCTAACTCTATTTGAAACCCCTGACCTAATCCCATTTATTCCTCTCCACTGAAACTCTCCCACCCCCTTCAGCTTTGTTTCACTTAAAGCCAGGACATCCAGCTTCTTCTCATTCATAACATCCACAATCATCTCTTTCTTATCATCTGCACAACATCCACGCACATTCAGACTTCCCACTTTGACAATTTTCTTCTTCTTATTCTTTTTAGTAATCTTTACAGGAAAAGGGGTTACTAGCCCATTGTTCCCGGCATTTTAGTTGACTTTTACAACACGCATGGCTTACGGAGGAAAGATTCTTATTCCACTTCCCCATGGATATAAAAGGAAAATTAATAAGACCAAGAACTATTAAGATAAAATCAAAGAAAACTCAGATGAGTGTGTATAAATAAATGTGTACATGTATGTGTAGTGTGACCTAAGTGTAAGTAGAAGTAGCAAGACATGCCTGTAATCTTGCATATTTATGAGACAGACAAAAGACATCAGCAATCCTACCATCATGTAAAACAATCACAGGCTTCGTTTTACACTCACTTGGCAGGACGGTAGTACCTCCCTGGGTGGTTGCTGTCTACCAACCTACTACCATAATAATAATAATAATAATAATATCTTTATTTACTACCAGCACATGTACAAGGTATACAGACCATAGCTGACATCAATGACATACCACTATATAGAAAGTCCCTTGTTATTCGGAGCATTTCCCGCAAATTATGTCAGTTTTGTCCCAGGATGTCACCCACACCAGTCCACTAACACCCAGGATGTCACCCACACCAGTCCACTAACACCCAGGATGTCACCCACACCAGTCCACTAACACCAAGGATGCGACCCCCACCAGTCCACTAACACCCAGGCTGCCACCCACACCAGTCCACTAACACCCAGGATGCCACCCACACCAGTCCACTAACACCCAGGATGCCACCCACACCAGTCCACTAACACCCAGGATGCCACCCACACCAGTCCACTAACACCCAGGATGTCACCCACACCAGTCCACTAACACCAAGGATGCCACCCACACCAGTCCACTAACACCCAGGATGCCACCCACACCAGTCCACTAACACCCAGGATGTCACCCACACCAGTCCACTAACACCAAGGATGCGACCCACACCAGTCCACTAACACCCAGGATGTGACCCACACCAGTCCACTAACACCCAGGATGTCACCCACACCAGTCCACTAACACCCAGGATGCCACCCACACCAGTCCACTAACACCCAGGATGTGACACACACCAGTCCACTAACACCCAGGATGTGACCCACACCAGTCCACTAACACCCAGGATGTGACCCACGCCAGTCCACTAACACCCAGGATGCCACCCACACCAGTCCACTAACACCCAGGATGCCACCCACACCAGTCCACTAACACCCAGGATGTCACCCACACCAGTCCACTAACACCAAGGATGCGACCCACACCAGTCCACTAACACCCAGGATGCCACCCACACCAGTCCACTAACACCCAGGTACCTATTTTATACTGATGGATGAACAAGGACAACAGGTGTCTTATGGAAACACGTCCTAATGTTTTCCAGCCATACCGGAGATTCGAACTCCGGACCTCAGTGTGAGCTGAGTGCGCTAGTGATCCAGCTACGGGACATTGAGCTTGTTTCCTTAAGACATCAGCTGTCCCTGCAGTAAGTAGGTACCCGGGTGTTAGTCGCCTGCTGTCACTGTTCACCTAGCAGTAAGTAGGTACCCGGGTGTTAGTCGCCTGCTGTCACTGTTCACCCAGCAGTAAGTAGGTACCCGGGTGTTAGTCGCCTGCTGTCCCTGTTCACCTAGCAGTAAATAGGTGCCTTGGTGTTAGTCATCTGCTGTCTCTGTTCACCTTGCAGTAAATAGGTACCTTGGTGTTAGTCATCTGCTGTCTCTGTTCACCTTGCAGTAAATAGGTACCTTGGTGTTAGTCATCTGCTGTCTACTCACCTTGCAGTAAATAGGTACCTGGGTGTGAGTCGCATCCTGGGGACAAGATTAACCTAAGTTGCCAGAAATGCTCTACACAACCAGGGACTTTCTACATAGTATGTCATTGATGTCAGCTATTCAAAGTTTATTCTCTATAAGGATTACAATGCTGAGTTTACAGAATTTGGTTATTGTGTGGTTTACATGTAGTAAAATAATAATTACAGAGTGTACCACTAGAACACCTAGCATGGCTAGGCATTTCGGGCAAACTTAGATTAAATCTTAAGTTTAAAATATTACAAAATTATGAGGTAAGTTGGTATTATGGCTAAGTGACTAAATACTACTTTGTGAGTTTAGCAATGTGAATGCTTTTGTTTTGGCACTATACATAGTTTCAGTATTGGAGTATCACAGGCCAACTTATGACTAGTTAAGATTCATTATTTTGAGATTGAGATTGATATTTCTGTTTATGGTCAAATGAGTGAGTGAGTGTAAGTGTGAACCACCAGGTGGTATTCGTGTAGTTAGTTGACGGGGTGTATCAGGGAGATAAGATGTTTTCTGATGGTAGTTTTGAAGGTGATGAATGTGTCTGCAGTTCTAGAGTTCTCAGGGAGGGTGTTTCAGATTTTAGGGCCTTTGACATACATTGAATTTTTTTAAAGGTTTAGTCGGACACGGGGAATGTCGTAGAGATGTTTGTGTCTGGTGTTATGCCTGTGGGTTCTGTCACAACTATCAAGAAAGCGTTTTAGGTCTGTACACCTTGATGCTGAGATTCAGATTATGTTTCTGATACCACACTTGTCGACAGGAAGATCACGCTGGTGTCAGTGGTTCTGAATCTCTTCGGTAGTACCACAGTGTTCATCATTCTCATCTCTGAGATGCTGGCCAGCCTCCTGATAGATGCCGCCCCTGACGGCTCCTGTGCTCTCACTAAGTGCCAACTGGTTGTTATCGTCAGTGTGGTTCTTATTCCCTTCACTTGGCTGGGCACTCCCAAGGACTTTTGGTGAGTTCTTCTCTGGTTTACAACACTACCATGACCTCCAACACTACCATGATCCCTAACACTATCATGATCCCCAACACTACCCTGATCCCCAACACTAGCTTGACCTACAATACTGCCATCATCTCCAACACTACCAGGGACAGTGTCCTCCATCGAAGACACCGCAAACCCCAGGCAGACATCAACCAAGTCTTCAAATGGACCACTTAAAATAATATGAAGTTCAATGAAGAGAAATTTCAACCACTCAGATATGGAAAACTTCAGGAAATTAAAACTGTATCAAGGTATACAACAAATTCTAGCCATACAATAGAGCGAAGAAGTAATGTGAAGGACCTGGGAATGATAATCTCAGAGGATCTCACCTTCGGCATCTGCTAGAAAAATGATAGGCTAGATAATAAGAACCTTCGAAGCTAGGGACGCCAAGCTCATGTTCTCTCTAGGCTGGAATATTGCTATACACTAACTGCCCCCTTCAAGGCAGTCGATATTGCAGACCTGGAGAATTTACAAAGAACTTTCACGGTACACATAAGTACGATAAAGAACTTAAATTACTGGGAACAGTTGAAGTCCCTTGATTTGTATTCCCTGGAGCGCAGACGAGAGAGAGTTAGTTTAATATGTTTATTATGCACCCCATACCCATCCTGTGGGCGGTAGTCAAAAGATTACAGAGGTACATAATTGGTCCAGGGACTGGACTCCAAAGTTTTGATAGCTGAGCAAGTTACAGAGGTAATGAACTCACAATTTACAAAGGTAATGAACTCACAATTTACAAAGGTAATGAACTCACAATTTACAAAGGTAATGAACTCACAATTTACAAAGGTAATGAACTCCAGGTAGGTCTGGTCACAATCATGACAAGTTACAAAGGTATTT